>NC_048564.1:0-95937 GCF_902806685.2 Maniola hyperantus
CCGGTTCACTTTGCAGATCCAGTCGTGCATGCAGCGGAGACGCACGAGCATGTAGCGGAGAAGGTTCGCAATTGCTTCTATCTGAAGACAATTTACAAAGTCCGTCATTATCTCTCACAGGAACTGCGTATTCAGTTGGTGGAAGCGTTGGTTCTTTCAAAACTAAATTACGCAGATATTGTGTATGGACCCCGGCTATTGTGTAGGACGAAACGGCTCATTCAACGGGTGCAGAATGCGTGTGCACGTTTCTGCTTTGATATTCCTCCGCGAAATCATGTCACTCCTTTTTTGAATAATCACAGATTACTTAAAATGAGATCGCGGAGGAAACTGCATCTCGCTGGCTTACTTTTTGGAGTAATTAGGCTGGGAAAGCCGTTTTACCTTGCTAATAAGCTAGTCTGGGTCGCCGATGGTGAATCGGATCGTCTGAGAAGCTGTCGTAATCGGCTCCGGGTTCCAATTCATCGTACTGCCGCTTTTAGAGGATCCTTTACGTACTCCGCAACTAAGTGCTGGAATAATATTCCTCCACCAATCAGAGACTCAAAAACTATTTCTACTTTTAAATTAAAACTAAAAAATACCTTTTAGATAAGCAAGTGGAATTCCAGGATCATGTGGCGGAGTTCTCATTTCTGTAGTTTCATGTATACAAGTATTATGTGTATATATTTATATATGTGTATATGTATGTATATATAGCTGTGTTTTATATATTATACACAAACTTAACCTGGTGTTAACATTTATATTAAGATATAATATTTATATACCTATAATATAATTATGTATGTGTGCTTAGTCTTTGTTTTAGTAATAACTAGTATAGTTACAGTCTGTGTTAGTATAGTCATTAATAAGTATAGTTGTTAGTTTGTGATTTTTTATTTTATTAATTTTTTATGTTTCCGTGTGTTTCATTAGTTTAGTTATCATTAGTTTATAATCCGTGGCGTCACCCGGTTCAGGGTACCAGCTGAAAATCAGCGCTGTATGTCCTTGTGCAACAAGGCATACAGCATAATGCTGAGTTGGGGCCCTTTTTTCGGGTTGTGCCACACAATATAACAGTTTGTTCCGGCGCTTCTTTTGCTTGTTATCAGGTGGAAGAAGCGCCGGAACAACCTGCTCTTAGCTTTAAGTTGTGATGTGTGGCATAATTTGTATTAATAAACGTCTTTTCTTTCTTTTTCTTTCTTTCTTTCGTGTTTCTGAAAGCAACTTGCACCATTAAAGCCTGCGATGCTAATGACGGCAACTGCGCATATGCCGTGACGGTCGTGTCATAAGAGGAGGGGCTCGCTCACCTGCGCCTCCATGTGCCTCGGTGGCGGCGGCGGCGGCGGCGGCGGCGGCGGCGGCGGCGGCGGTGGTGGTGGTGGTGGTGGTGGTAAGGACACGGCGCAGCGCACCTCCTCGTAGTACGCCGGCCGGTACTCGTACTCGTCCGTGTTCAGCTTGTGGATGGTCCGGTTCACTTTGCAGATCCAGTCGTGTTTCTGAAAGCAACTTGCACCATTAAAGCCTGCGATGCTAATGACGGCAACTGCGCATATGCCGTGACGGTCGTGTCATAAGAGGAGGGGCTCGCTCACCTGCGCCTCCATGTGCCTCGGTGGCGGCGGCGGCGGCGGCGGCGGCGGCGGCGGTGGTGGTGGTGGTGGTGGTGGTAAGGACACGGCGCAGCGCACCTCCTCGTAGTACGCCGGCCGGTACTCGTACTCGTCCGTGTTCAGCTTGTGGCGGCGGCGGCGGCGGCGGCGGCGGGGCGGCGGCGGCGGCGGCGGCGGCGGCGGCGGCGGCGGCGGCGGCGGCGGCGGCGGCGGCGGCGGCGGCGGCGGCGGCGGCGGCGGTGGCGGCGGCGGCGGCGGAGGCGGCGGCGGCGGCGGCGGCGGCGGCGGCGGCGGCGGCGGCGGCGGCGGCGGCGGCGGCGGCCGGCGGCGGCGGGCGGCGGCGGCGGCGGCGGCGGCGGCGCGGCGGCGGCGGCGGCGCGGCGGCGGCGGCGGACGGCGGACGGTGGCGGTGGCGGTGGCGGTGGTGGTGGTGGTGGTGGTGGTAAGGACACGGCGCAGCGCACCTCCTCGTAGTACGCCGGCCGGTACTCGTACTCGTCCGTGTTCAGCTTGTGGATGGTCCGGTTCACTTTGCAGATCCAGTCGTGTTTCTGAAAGCAACTTGCACCATTAAAGCCTGCGATGCTAATGACGGCAACTGCGCATATGCCGTGACGGTCGTGTCATAAGAGGAGGGGCTCGCTCACCTGCGCCTCCATGTGCCTCGGTGGCGGCGGCGGCGGCGGCGGCGGCGGCGGCGGCGGCGGCGGCGGCGGCGGCGGCGGCGGCGGCGGTGGCGGCGGCGGCGGTGGCGGCGGCGGCGGCGGCGGCGGCGGCGGCGGCGGCGGCGGCGGCGGCGGCGGCGGCGGCGGCGGCGGCGGCGGCGGCGGCGGCGGCGGCGGCGGCGGCGGCGGCGGCGGCGGCGGCGGCGGCGGCGGCGGTGGCGGTGGCGGTGGCGGTGGTGGTGGTGGTGGTAAGGACACGGCGCAGCGCACCTCCTCGTAGTACGCCGGCCGGTACTCGTACTCGTCCGTGTTCAGCTTGTGGATGGTCCGGTTCACTTTGCAGATCCAGTCGTGTTTCTGAAAGCAACTTGCACCATTAAAGCCTGCGATGCTAATGACGGCAACTGCGCATATGCCGTGACGGTCGTGTCATAAGAGGAGGGGCTCGCTCACCTGCGCCTCCATGTGCCTCGGCGGCGGCGGCGGCGGCGGCGGCGGCGGCGGCGGCGGCGGCGGCGGCGGCGGCGGCGGCGGCGGCGGTGGTGGTGGTGGTGGTGGTGGTAAGGACACGGCGCAGCGCACCTCCTCGTAGTACGCCGGCCGGTACTCGTACTCGTCCGTGTTCAGCTTGTGGATGGTCCGGTTCACTTTGCAGATCCAGTCGTGTTTCTGAAAGCAACTTGCACCATTAAAGCCTGCGATGCTAATGACGGCAACTGCGCATATGCCGTGACGGTCGTGTCATAAGAGGAGGGGCTCGCTCACCTGCGCCTCCATGTGCCTCGGTGGCGGCGGCGGCGGCGGCGGCGGCGGCGGCGGCGGCGGCGGCGGCGGCGGCGGCGGCGGTGGTGGTGGTGGTGGTGGTAAGGACACGGCGCAGCGCACCTCCTCGTAGTACGCCGGCCGGTACTCGTACTCGTCCGTGTTCAGCTTGTGGATGGTCCGGTTCACTTTGCAGATCCAGTCGTGTTTCTGAAAGCAACTTGCACCATTAAAGCCTGCGATGCTAATGACGGCAACTGCGCATATGCCGTGACGGTCGTGTCATAAGAGGAGGGGCTCGCTCACCTGCGCCTCCATGTGCCTCGCGCCGCGGTCGCGGGAGCTCTCCACGGACTCCGTGTACTCCGGCAGCCCCTGTCGTGTCATAAGAGGAGGGGCTCGTAATATCATTCTACGAATAAGGGTGTTGTGGCTTTTTCGTTTTATTTACTGATTTGAAATCTACTCTCAGGCCACAAGCCGCCAATCATACACAGCACATGCGCGAGGTCAGGCCACAAGCCGCCAATCAGACACAGCTCATGCGCGAGGTCAGGCCACAAGCCGCCAATCAGACACAGCTCATGCGCGAGGTCAGGCCACAAGCCGCCAATCATACACAGCTCATGCGCGAGGTCAGGCCACAAGCCGCCAATCATACACAGCTCATGCGCGAGGTCAGGCCACAAGCCGCCAATCAGACACAGCTCATGCGCGAGGTCAGGCCACAAGCCGCCAATCATACACAGCTCATGCGCGAGGTCAGGCCACAAGCCGCCAATGAGACACAGCTCATGCGCGAGGTCAGGCCACAAGCCGCCAATCAGACACAGCTCATGCGCGAGGTCAGGCCACAAGCCGCCAATCAGACACAGCTCATGCGCGAGGTCAGGCCACAAGCCGCCAATCAGACACAGCTCATGCGCGAGGTCAGGCCACAAGCCGCCAATCAGACACAGCTCATGCGCGAGGTCAGGCCACGAGTTGCTCGGTGGGCGTGAAGTCAAGAATTCATCGTGCTACCAGACTTCACGGCCGTGTACGACTTCCAGATGTAACGACTCCACTACTCATCTGCACCGGACCCCTCACCGTCAAGTCAAGAATTCATCGTGCTACCAGACTTCACGGCCGTGTACGACTTCCAGATGTAACGACTCCACTACTCATCTGCACCGGACCCCTCACCGTCAAGTCAAGAGCTCATCGTGCTACCAGACTTCACGGCCGTGTACGACTTCCAGATGTAACGACTCCACTACTCATCTGCACCGGACCCCTCACCGTCAAGTCAAGAACTCATCGTGCTACCAGACTTCACGGCCGTGTACGACTTCCAGATGTAACGCGACTCCACTACCCATCTGCACCGGACCCCTCGCCGTCAAGTCAAGAGCTCATCGTGCTACAAGACTTCACGACCGTGTACGACTTCCAGATATTGTAACGACTGTTGTTAACACATCAAAAAAAAAACAATAATAGCATCACACGTTTTATCATGAGTATCAGATCAAATACTATTCATTAAAAACAAGACACAAAAATATCAAAACACATAATAAGTATCATAATTGTAAAACTGAAATCAAAGTATGTAATCATTCAATAATATAACTTCAAATATCACTACATATAATTAATATCAAAACATCATAACAAAGTATGATAATCGTACTACTAAAATCAAACTAATTGTTTATCCACTCATCAAATACTATTACACAATAATATCTAAACATCATTATATAGTATCATAATCGTATTACTAAAATCAAATTAATTGTTTAATCATTCATCATATACTATTACACAACAAAATCTAATCATCATAGTATGGTATCATCATCGTAGTACTAAAATTAAAGTAATAGTTTTATCATTCATCAAATCAAATACTATTACACAACAATATCAGCTAAGCATCATAATATAGTATCATAATTGTTGTACTGAAATCAAAGTAATCGTTCGATCATTCGTCAAGTACTATTACACAAAATATCAAAACATCATAATAATAATGTAGTATCATATTTGTGGTAATGAAGTCAAAGTAATCATTTAATCTTATATAACATCAAATACTATTACAAAAAAAATCATATCATCATAATATTATAGTATCATAACCTTACTTACATTAAAATAATCATAGTCTTAATAAGCTTACAAATCGGTTCAATCTTTCATCGAGCCTGTCTCATCATCTAAGAATCACTCTGATTACTCAAGATTGTGATCCATGATCAACATGCCAATTGTTTGAATATTTTACTCTGATCAGAAGTAGCCCATTTCCTCATCATGAAATCAATTTTATTTATACCCAGGATAAAGTCGTAAGTTACTCTCAAATAACCAATTTTTCTTCTCACTAAATACCTAAGAATAATGAAAAGGGATATCTGATGGATATCTGGCTTATTTATTGGTTAAAATCAAAATGACATCAAAAACGTCACCATGGTAACGCAAGGCAAGCTATAAGACGATCAATTTCAATCGACATTGACAAATACCTATTTATACTTCAAACTAATGTAGGTATAAATGAGGTATAAGTAATCGGAGAATCGGAGTACTCTCAGTTTTTGATATTTACTAATTATTTGACTTATTCAATCGTTCTGGTCATTCCAATTTTTTTTTGTAAGCAAAAGTCTAAATACATATTTTGCACGCCTTACATAAATGGCAAAATGTGAAAGAGTGGTACCATCCATGAGTGTACCATCATTTATTTCGTTACTCACATTTGGAAAAATAAATCATTTCATTTTATTTCATTTCGTATCATTTCAATCATGCCATGGACAGCTAACAAAACTCTATTTCAAAGAATAACTAATTTAAGATAGGTAGGTATAAATTGGTGAAACGCATTATAAGTCATCCAACAGCAAATGTAGTGGTTAATTTTATTCTTGGCATAGTTATTCTCGGACAAAGCCACCGTTTGTGAAATTGGGCCTTAGCAATATTAGAGCCTTAAATACTAGAAATATTGTACTAATAATTTATCTAAAATGCTAGTAGTTTCTCTACGAGAATCCGTTATATTATTCGGCAAAAGTTTCTCTTTCAGTCTTCAAACTTATAAAGATCTCACATTTTCGGTATAACCGTTTTTTTTTTAACTTAATTCTATTTATATTGACTATTTCCTGTATTGAGAGCCTTCGGGCACAGAACAGATGTGTCAAATATTGGGATCAGCCATGGATGCTGATCCATGTAGACGTAGACGTTGAATTCAGACATTATTTTTATTGATCAAAATACTTCTTTAATAAGTTCGTTAATAATTCTAATCCGACTTTTAATCAAGCAACCACACCACATCAAGAGGTTTCAATCCATATTTCATTTGTAATGATTATTCTATTTTAAATTATGGAATTCGTTTCAAATATGAATCAGGAGACTAATTTTGGAAAATCCATTATGGATACCCCGGGATAATATTATACAAAAATCAGCGTTGGATTTTTTTTTTTTTCTTTTAATATTTAAATAATTCCACCCTCTTGTTGTTTGTAGAATCGTCCGAACACCTGTATCAATCACTATTACAATCGCAATTGTTGTGATTAGCAGAATTTATGTCGTTCTTGTTGCAACAATGCATTGTAGCCATAGAGCAGAAACAAAGAGGAGTTGGCCTAAGCAACTGTGCACTGTGATTTTCAACTAGGTCCTGACGTCATCACTGTGGGCGGGGCCTTAGTTAGTATGCTGTCTGCGTTCGTCAGGTTCACATATATTGAGACTCGTATTATCGGTGTGTTTTCGCGTTTTTAAGAACAAAAGGATGAAGTGTTGTGTTTTATCGTGTCAAAGTTATTCAGACAGACGTTCTGATGCTATGAATGGTATCACATTTCATTTGTAAGTAATTTTATACGTAATTTCTACACTTATTGACATCTAGTGTGAGATAGCTGAACTATGTAGTGACATCAATATATCGATGTTAGGTCGCTAAGCGAGTAGTTTTGCTACTAACCCGCAGATGGAAAATTGAGAAGTGGGCGGCGTTCCACAACCCCTCACCCCGCAAAATGTCACTCGATATTTCATAGGGAAATCTTAATACAACATCTCCTCTTTGTTTCTGCTCTATGATTGTAGCCAATAGTGAGCGAGTATCGGCCAATGAGAGGTGATTGTGATAGACACCAATAGCTGTCATTTTACCGTAACCAAGCACCAGACAATAGCCTAGCTATTGCAGAAAAATCCGCAATAAATTGTTTCAAGTAACTTGCCCCCATTTAGTGGGAATTTCAAACCCAAACGTTAGTGTCGGTATCCAAGAAACGACACTTCTTGATATTTAATTGCAACTGGGTTTTATTTTCTAATTATTAGTAAGTATACCTAATATACAAGTTTGTTCGAGTTTGACACTGATCATAATCTTTAATTCTGGCCATATTGAATTTTTTTTTTTTTTTTACTACTTCTACTACCTTACTACTACTGTTGTGATAGTACACCCTTCTATATACAATAGTCTTGACTATTTACATTTCATTTTATTTAAGTAAATCGTTTTACTATTAACTATACTATATATCGTTTACTAATAACTATAAGCCTTTAACTGACATAGGTACGATCTAACGTTTCTGCTATTAAAACTACCTACATCAATATTGAAGAGTAGGTATTACAGGCATTTAATTGCATGACAAACTATTAAATGACTTATCAGAGTTGATGTAATAATTAAATCAGGTAGTTCTGTAACATGTTACCATTATGGAATTGAAATATAGGATACGTGCACATGCGGATAGTCAACCACGTATGCGGTAATATTTGCTTCAACTCAATCAATGCATAAAGAGAAGGTACGAGTAAGTAAGTATGTAGTTTAAATCGGAATGACCACGTCAGCCACGCCTCGTAAAGAGTGCAAACCCCTTTTTTTTTTTTTTGACGATTTAGACGATTAGTAATGTGCAAAGAGGCGCTGCCCAGATTAATTAAACACTAGACCCGATAATTGACTACAGCTTGTTTGTAATATTCTGAGGTTATTCGCATTTTTATTTATTTATTTAACCTTCTTCATCAATTATCTCATCATCATCATCATCATCATGATCAACCCATTACTAGCCTACTACTGAGCAGGGCCAATTAATCCCTCAATAATGATTATCTATTTATTTGTTATGTAATTAATTGTTGTTAATGATTATCTATAAGAGTAATTTATTACCAATTTTGAATAAATCATTTGACTTTGACTTTGACTTTGACATTGTTAAGTGTTGAAATGTAGGTATAAGATTCCTTTTTAAATCAGAGGAATACGCATTCTAGCTAAACTATTACTATTCATTTCTTTTCTTCAAGCCATTCTTTTATCGATTTTATTCTTAAAAAATTCGTGTCTAAAAGTAACACATCGACAATGTCACTAGCAGAAAATTCACTACTTACAACAAATTCTTACTAAAAATAATAAAGATTATTTTATTTCTGTTTTGATTTATGGTTAGATTACAGGTTAAATTACATACCAACATTGGGTTAAATGGTGACTATGACCACAAACTACGGATGAATGGCGTAAGTAAATAATAAGTGGGTGAAATGCACCCAAAGCATCGATTAACATAGTTTCGTGATTAGCAAGGGATAAGTACCTATTTTGCAAACGAAACTTTTTTTTTTTTTTTACCCTTCCTAATATGATCATATTGTTTGCTACAACGACACAATATAACGGACCGATTTCCCTTTCTTAGATTGTACCTACTCATAATAGCTAATATCGTTTCGAAATAAGATGAAACAAAATCGATTAAAAGTTTTCGATTACGAAAATATTGATATCGGACTTTTAACGTTAAAGTAAGTGCCTACCTGCCATTCTTGGTAATTACGTATAATATGTATCTTGAATCCTGATACTCTTATTCTTTTGTATTATCTACAAGTTTCCTACCAGTATGCAATAATAATGAGCTTCATGGGCTGTCGTTTTTCTTTGATATCCCAAGTCAATTGCATAATTATTAATTATTTACCTACATTCGTCGTTCTACGTTCGTCTTTATGACAAGATCTGTTGAAACGAATGCTTTAACTTATTACAACTTATCCTATCTATTTAAATTATATATCTAAACTCCGTATGCATTAACACTGTTGCACCAAATAAAGTATAGTTTTAGTAATGTATGAATATATATATAGTATAGTATAAATATAGTATAGTATATAATATAATATAATATTAGTATGAATGAGGTCGATGAACTTTGTCAGCCCTAGCACAGACTACGGTCTATTTGGGCTGCAAACTGCCAACACCAGTCGCGGCTTTTTGTCTAGTGCTTTGGTCTGGAAGTTGGTGTGAATTATTCGCTTTTTTTTTGTCTAAATAAAAAAATAAAAAAAAATAAAAAATAAAAAATTTACATGAATGATTTAACCAGGCTTTATAAAAGATTGCAATAATTGCGCAGTCCCTATAACTTACTCAAAAAAAAAATGCTTTATTACCGACCTGATGTATCTTCGCGCGATACCTGTACCTACTTGATGCTCTGCAACTGGACCCTCGCCAGCTCAAACGGCGGCGGCCGCATGGTGCCGCATCTATAGTCGCCGCACAATCGCGGCGGCGCAGCGCGGTTGCGGCGGCGCAGCACGGTCGCGACGCGCGGCGCGGCGGTGGCGGTGCCGGTGCCGGTTTAGCGCCCGCCGCGCCATTACTCGCCTTTGCCGAAGGTAGTTAGGGTATATCTCGTCCAGTCGCAGAACCTTTTGATCGTACTATATCTCTTCTTTCGCCTTCAGTACAAGTTTCAACTCGTCCGGTCGCAGATACACCGTCACTCAATTATTTTTCTGATGTAGCAGCAGCGGTTCACTACAAGATGAGTCAATCGTCGTTTCTTCGTGTCGTCGTTTTTGTTTCCGAATTATTGTGAGCATTTTGATCGCTTCGTACCACTTCTGATAATAGAAAGCCGAGGATGAATCTTGAATATTAAGGTAGGATTCTATCGTCAGAAAGAATAACGATGAATTTCTTATAGTTTTATTAATCACTGTTACCACTTTGGATGTTGGTATAGGAATAAATCGGTGTGTCGTAAGACTAACTATTCTATATAACTCAAAATAAACGAAGCGAATGCAGGCAACATTCGTTCTATAGCCTACCTTCACATCAATCCATTCCTACACTCACAAAATATAGATAAACTAACACTGTCAAGTCAATATTTAGAATCTACCTACAACTGTGTACATTATTTTATAATAGGTACCTGCATTTATTTATAATATCTAACACAAGACACCATAAATTTGCGATAAGAAATAGCATTAGAATCTGCTTCCATTCCTAGCTGAATTATCGTATTCAGTTCTTGTTCTATGCATCCTCTCCTATGCATCAAACGTGTGTACTCATTTGA
This sequence comes from Maniola hyperantus, assembly GCF_902806685.2. Lineage (NCBI taxonomy): Eukaryota > Metazoa > Arthropoda > Insecta > Lepidoptera > Nymphalidae > Maniola > Maniola hyperantus. Next base: position 10,495 of record NC_048564.1, read on the forward strand.
TTCAGTCATGATGTAAACGAATAAAAACAATAAGAACCGAAAATAAAATCAAATAATAAAATAAAATTAAATTTGTAAAATTTATTTTATGAACTTGGACAAACCACTGCGGTGCGCCTCACAGCACAATCGGAACCACGAAAACAAATGAAAACGAAAAAATAACAAAAATAATTTTGTTGAACTTGGCTGATGCACTGCCGTGCGCCTGAGGCACGATTTACTAATCGGAAAACGAAAAAACCACAAAAACGAAACAACGAAAAAAAAAATCTTTTGTTAAACTTGGCGGAGCCTCTGCCGTGCGCCTATAAGTACGAATAACCCGACTAGAACACAAAAACGACCGAAAACGAAACTCCGAAAAAAAAAAACTTTTTTGTTGATCTTGGCTGATCCACTGCCGTGCACCCAAAGGTACGAATTAACTAAGCTAAGACACGGCAATAAACGAAAACGAAAAAAAAGAAAATATTTTTCTTTGGACTAAAATCGTAAGTCGTGTCGTAGTCGTACGGTATAAATGCAGAATAATCCGCTCGATGTTCGAGTATTCGAAACTTACCCACTTTTTATTTCATATTTTATTTTATATCGAAAAATATTTGATTTAACAATTTAGCTATAGGTATCTTAATGACCGCTTGCGAAACGAAATACGAATATAACACGAATAGTGTTCAAACCACGATAGGTTTATGCATGAACACTAACGAAACGAATAGGTATACAAATGCGAGGCAATCGATTTCGATTTACGATTGACCCGCAATTGCAATGAATATTAGGTAGTTACTCAAACGAAAAACGAAGCGAAAACAATTAATAACTACCTATTCACAGCTCAAACTGGTCATTTAGATGCCTACTTAGTAGCTTTTCACAAGAAAAATGAACGAAGTCGGTTGACCTATTTTAATTCCAAATTACGATGAACTACGAATCGAATTTTGAGCAAGATGGCGTCATTCGAATATCACTTTTGAGTATTACAAAATGAAAATTACAAAATTCGGTATCTAGTGAGATGTTAAAATATAGATATAGGGAACTTAAATATTCGAAGAGAAGGTCTAAAATGGTAGTAGGGAACCTAATATCCAGCGAGAAGGACCAAAATGTTGGGGCAAGTTCGATTTCTTTCCCAACTTTATGAATGAGTTTAGGGGTTTTAATCACTGGGTTTTGGGGAATCTTATTAGTGGACTGTATAGGTTTTGACAAGGTTTCGAGAGCTCCCTGCTTCCTTTTGCTAGACAATCTCTCCCCATGAACCTGCAGACACCTCTAAATAGATAATACCACCTACCTTTGAAAGTCTGCAGCTTTCCGTGTGTGATCTCACTAGGTCCGCCTTTCGTAGCACAGCATACGTGTGGCGTGCGTGCTTCGCGCCGATTTGAGACACACTGGCGCCTGGCGGTCGTTGCGTGCGCTGGCGCCACGATCGTTTTATCCGCAAAGATGCGCGGAATGGTTAGGCGGTAAAAATCTACCTTGAAGATACCTACATTTTCATGAGGTTTGAAATTATCCGCAAAGCAGGGAACATTTCCGAACAAATGTAATAACTATATAAACAATTTATATTTTTACACAGTAGATACCTAAAACAACAATTATTGATACAATAGTTTAATGTCAAAGTTTGTAAAAATCTCAAAGTTAGGTTTGTAAAATTAGACAATGTTACAATGTGAAATCTATATCTATTTGATTATTAACATGCTACTAAACCTTAAATGTTAAAATATATTTAATCTAGGCACATACTATCACAATTTAACAGTTTTTTAAGATTAACTTTGACTAAAATTTACACATTGTCAAATCCATAACCTATGACCAATTGACCACCACACATGACCTGGAATTTCTGGTACAATCCGGGGCGAAGCTGACCAATGTATTTAATGGTTGTTAGAGGCCAGTACAGGAACTGAACTTAAACACTTATTTAATTAATTTAAAACTGGAGACAATTCCGGGACACGTCACACCAAACCAACAATAATACGAAGAGAAATGTCCTGTTGTAGAATAAAAAATTTACCCGACCCCAAAAATATTATTATGGAACTATATTAACTCTTGTATACATAATATATTCGGTAATAAATTAAATTATTTTTCAATTTTTAGTGTTTGTGTATCGAAGTCGGTTTTTATTTTTTTTGTAAAAATTTTTTATTTCACAATTTTTAGTGGCCCCATGGAATTATACATGGACTGGTTAAAAATCTACTGTTTACTAAGCTATTACACTGATCGCGACCAATTTACTCTTATCCGTTGAGGAGTTCCAGTATCTATCTTCGAAGATGTTCATCAGATCTTCACCAAATTTAAATGGGACCAACTTTGAACTATACCCTTTCAAACAAAAAAAGAATTTTCAAAATCGGTCCAGGCGTCTTCGAGTAATCGGGGAACATACATAAAAAATAAAAAAAAAAAAAAATAAAAAAAAAAAAAAAAGATTCCGACGAATTGAGAACCTCCTCCTTTTTTTGAAGTCGGTTAAAAATAGCCAATAAAGTTCTTGCGCTATTGCTCGCACTATTATTGCAGGTCTTGAACAGTCTGACTGACTGCCTGACTGACTGACTGATCTATCAACGCACAGCTCAAACTACTGGACGGATCGGGCTGAAATTTGAGGTACAGAGCTATTATGACGTAGGCATCCGCTAAGAAAGGATTTTTGAAAATTCAACCCCTAAGGGAGTGAAATAGCGGTTTGAAATGTGTGTAGTCCACGCGGACGAAGTCGCGAGCATAAGCTAGTTCTGTACCTCAGAGGTATACAATATTAAGCGCCAAAATGCAAATTTTACAGGGAAGGCAAAAATGCGCAGAGTGAAACTTTGATTACAATTTTGAGATGGTTGTTTTAAAGCTATTGCAATAAACTAAACTCTCATTTTCATTGTTAACAGAGCCATTTATCATGAATAACATACAACTACGATAAAGTTAGCATATATCTGATTTTCAGGACTTAAGGCTATTTACCTTATTAGGTCAATTAACTTAAACACAATAATAAAGCATTATGATATCATACTACTATTTACTTCTCACCGAAACCCAAAATATGGCTATTAATTTGGCATATATCACATCAACTACCTGTTATTAAGTAGCGCTACGCAATTATATATAAGACTGTGGGAGGGGTTGACAAATTGAGACAAATAAAAAAAACCGGCCAAGTGCGAGTCAGGCTTGCGCAATGAGGGTTCCGTACTACAGACGTATTTTTTCGACATTTTGCACGATAATTCAAAAACTATGATGCATAAAAATAAATAAAAATCTGTTTTAGAATGGAATGAAGACCTTTCATATGATACCCTACTTGATATAGTCACTCACTTCGAAAGTTGAAAATACTAGTTATTAGTTCATGACCACAATTTAATTTTTTTTTGTGTGATCTAACCCTAAATTCACGGTTTTCAGATTTTTCCCCAAATGTCAGCTATAAGATCTACCTACCTGCCAAATTTCATGATTCTAGGTCAACGGGAAGTACCCTGTAGGTTTCTTGACAGACAGACAGACAACAAAGTGATCCTTTAAGGGTTCCGTTTTTCCTTTTGAAGTACGGAACCCTAAAAACTAAATTTTTGTTATAAAACTGAAAAATGTATCATTTAATTCTAATAACTATCTATTACTCGCAGGCCTCAGGTAAATCAGGGACATCTGCACATGGAAGATTCCTGTAAAAGTCATGAAACATGGACGGAATCCATTGTAAAGATTTTTGCAAATCATTGTACTTGAGCCTCGAAATGGGCTTACGACTGTCTCGAATAGGTTTCAGCGCAGGCATAGAGAATCCTCTTCGTTTATTCCGTATAAAACTCACTTCTTCGAAAGTTTCCTGAGCAAAAGATGTTTTGTAGAACATTGAACCCATTTGATTTTTCGAAACTGCATCCAGACTATAGACGAATAAGGCACAGAACCCTAAATCCACGCAGACGAAGTCGGAGGAATTAGCTAGTATACTATATAAAAAACCCGGCCAAGTGCGAGTCAGGCTCGCGCAACGAGAGGTCCGTACTTCAATCGTATTTTTTCGACATTTTGCACGATAATTCAAAAACTATGATACATAAAAATAAATAAAAATCTGTTTTAGAATGCACAAGTGAAGCCCTTTCATATGATACCCCACTTGATATAGTTATCTTACTTCGAAAATTGAAAATCCTAATTATTAGTTTATGACCACAATTTAATTTTTTTGTGTGATATAACCACAAATTCAGATTTTCCCTTACTGTCAGCTACAAGACCTACATACCTGCCAAATTTCATGATTCTAGGTCAACGGGAAGTTCCCTGTAGGTTTCTTGACAGATCGACAGACAGACAGACAGACAGACAAACAGACAGACAGACAGATAACAAAGTGATCCTATACGAGTTCCGTTTTTCCTTTTGAGGTACGAAACCCTAAAAAAGAAACAACACTGATATAACAACGTGCCGCTCAAAGCGCCAGGTCTAGTCTAAGTCTAGAAACTTGAGATTTTGCACGTGGGTCCTTTCTAACAATGAAAACTGTCTAAGCTATAAGGCTAGTCATAACAGTAGGTACCTACGTACTACGTATTCTATAATTTTACAGTCATGATAGTTTGCACAAACTGTCATTGTGAACTATCGGCTCATGTACCTATCTATGCTGAAGCCTTGTCGAAGCGGGTTTCGAAACTTACATGCCTGAGAATTCTCTGTAATGTTCAAAGGCGTGTGATAGATATCACTGCTTGGTCAGCGTGGTGAACTATGGCCTAACATCTTCTTTTTCTGAGAAGAAACCCGTACCTAGTAGGTAGTGGGCCTGCGATGGGTTGAAATGATGGTGATGTAGATTGTAGATTATGTACCTCTAGATGCCTACTGTGTTTTTACACTATGTGTGGGTTGGGCTTAAAGAAACTTCCATACCCCTACAAGGTCAGCCCACTACCATCCCAGACTGCATCATCACTTACCACGTGAGATTGCAGTCAAGGGATAACGTCTTGTATCCGAATATAAAATTAAAAAAAAAACACTAAAAAAATACCTTAACACCCTGGAATAAAGACGTGTACAGGAGATGCTATTGTTTACCTCTTGTTAAGTTTTCGTTACTATTATTAATGTCCATGCACTGACTGGCAAATTCACGCACCCGCAGGTAAAGAACATTAATTCCAATGAATAACCGTAAGTCCGCGCAATGCTTAGAGGTATATAATCTTATCATTATTTGAGGTCCTATACCCAGTAAATACTTGTGGATTTAATGTCATATACGATTGACTATTTCTTTTCATAGGCGTCGTAGGACTTAATGCTTTATACCATTATGTAGGACTGGTTCTTGCAATTTTAATGGTGCAAAAAACATAATTTTGAAAAAAGTGGAGTTACTATTGTATGCCTCTGAGGTACAGAGTTGAATTATTATAAAAATGTTTTTTTAACCGACTTCAAAAAAAGGAGGAGGTTCTCAATTCGTCGGAATCTTTTTTTTTTTTTTTTTTTTTTTATTTTTTATGTATGTTCCCCGATAACTCGAAAACGCCTAGACCGATTTTGAAAATTATTTTTTTTGTTTGAAAGGGTATACTTCAAAGTTGGTCCCATTTCAATTTGGTGAAGATCTGATGAACATCTTCGAAGATAGATACTGGAACTCCTCAACGAATAAGAGTAAATTGCTCGCGATCAGTGTAATAGCTTAGTAAACAGTAGACTTTTAACCAGTCATAGCATAATTCCATGGGGCCACTAAAAATTGTGAAATAAAAAATTTTTACAAAAAAAATAAAAACCGACTTCGTTACACAAACACTAAAAATTGAAAAATAATTTAATTTATTACCGAATATATTATGTATAAAAGAGTTAATATAGTTCCATAATAATATTTTTTGGGGTCGGTGCCAATGAGGTGCCATTGTGGAGTCCCATAAAAATATGAAGTCTAGACGATTCGCGCAGCTAAAGCTAATTGGCACCGGCACCAAAAAGTATTATTATGGAACTATATTAACTCTTGTATACATAATATATTCGGTAATAAATTAAATTATTTTTCAATTTTTAGTGTTTGTGTAACGAAGTCGGTTTTTATTTTTTTTGTAAAAATTTTTTATTGTGGTAATTGTGCAATGAAGTACGTACTTAGGTATATTTGTACAAAGTATACGTACGTACTGTATAACTTTGTCATTGTACATTATACAGCTCCACCTTCGTTTATACAACACTAGCTGACGCCCGCGTCTCCGCTCGCGTGGATGTAAGGCTTATACAATTCCCGTGCGAACTCCACAAACTTCTGGGATAAAAAGTAGCCTCCGTCCGTCCCCGGGACGTCAGCTAACTCCCAACCAAATTTCATGAAAGTCGGTTGAACGGTTGGGCCGTGAAAAGCTAGCAGACAGACAGACAGACAGACAGACAGACACACTTTCTCATTTATTATATTAAGTATGGAAGTATGGATAACTACACAATAATCTGAATGTATACCATAAGCTTCCAATAATACATAATAGTGCATCACTCAGTACAACAATGTGTGTCTGTCCGTGTGTTCCCTCTGGTGGAAATCTTTGAGTGAAAAGGAGGGCCCTGTGGGACTCACCTGGGTGTTATCAATTTTTCCTTCGATAGATACACTTCACTGGTCGCTGATTTTAACACTCGTTCCACCATAAGTAATTAAGTTAATTTTGTAACACGTCAGATCGATCTGTTATTTAAATATTGCAATTATGCAATGCGAGCGATTAGCGGCGGCGTAAGTCAAGGTGCGACTAAACTTCTTCCTAATGAGTTTTTCTATGATTGCAGTTTTGTCTCTTTCGGTCCCGGGCCAATGTATATGGATAGGAGTAGGTTGGAAAAAATAAATCTACACTAATATTATAAAGAGGAAAACTTTGTTTGTTTGTTTGTTTGTTTGTTTGTTTGTTTGTTTGTACTGAATAGGCTCAAAAACTACTGGACCGATTTTAAAAATTCTTTCACCATTCGAAAGCTACATTATCCACGAGTAACATAGGCTATATTTTATTTTGGAAAAAAATAGGGTTCCGTAAGATATTTGGGTTTTTCGGACACAAGGTGTAAAAAATCAACCAGAAAAGTTACTTATTTTGCGTACGCTGCCTAAACTATAAAAGATAGAACCATAAAATGTTCTAATTAATTGTAGATCTTATAAATATCTACAAAAAAGTCCGCGACACACTATACCCATCTATGTCGAGTGAGGCACAGCAACCATTTTTTTATTTAAAAATCTTGAATTTTTTTGGACTACATTTAAACGCGTTTATTTTACTCATGCTATTAATCCTTATCAAAATAAATGATTTCATCACTAAGAACAGTTTATGGAGATAATATTTGGTCTTTGAATGATTAAAATTGGACGTTTGGTTTTGAAGTTATGGCGAAATTAAAATATTACGATTTCTGCTGCACGGCCCGTTGTATTATATATTATACTAGCTGATCCCCGCGGCTTCGCCCGCGTAGATTTAGGTTTTTAAAGATCCCGTATAGCCTATGTCACTCAGGAATAATGTAGCTTTCTACTGGTGAAAGAATTTTTAAAATCGGTTCAGTAGTTCTAAAGATTACCCCCTACAAACAAACTTAACGGCATTACCTCTTTATATAATACAACGGGCCGTGCAGCAGAAATCGTAATATTTTAATTTCGCCATAACTTCAAAACCAAACGTCCAATTTTAATCATTCAAAGACCAAATATTATCTCCATAAACTGTTCTTAGTGATGAAATCATTTATTTTGATAAGGATTAATAGCATGAGTAAAATAAACGCGTTTAAATGTAGTCCAAAAAAAATTCAAGATTTTTAAATAAAAAAATGGTTGCTGTGCCTCACTCGACATAGATGGGTATAGTGTGTCGCGGACTTTTTTGTAGATATTTATAAGATCTACAATTAATTAGAACATTTTATGGTTCTATCTTTTATAGTTTAGGCAGCGTACGCAAAATAAGTAACTTTTCTGGTTGATTTTTTTACACCTTGTGTCCGAAAAACCCAAATATCTTACGGAACCCTATTTTTTTCCAAAATAAAATATAGCCTATGTTACTCGTGGATAATGTAGCTTTCGAATGGTGAAAGAATTTTTAAAATCGGTCCAGTAGTTTTTGAGCCTATTCAGTACAAACAAACAAACAAACAAACAAACAAACAAACAAACAAACAAACAAACAAACAAACAAAGTTTTCCTCTTTATAATATTAGTATTATATATTATATAAAGAGGTAATGTCGTTAAGTTTGTTTGTAGGGGGTAATCTTTAGAACTACTGAACCGATTTTAAAAATTCTTTCACCAGTAGAAAGCTACATTATTCCTGAGTGACATAGGCTATACGGGATCTTTAAAAACCTAAATCTACGCGGGCGAAGCCGCGGGGATCAGCTATATTTTATATAGTTTCGAGTGTGTAGGCATAAGATTTGTACAGTAAAAATGGCGTAAACATCATCCCCCGGGCTGAAGGAATGCCTTCAGAAGCAACAAAACTTATATAAACAAGTACTTAAATAAAGAGAATGTAAGCGTATTTAAAACTAACTTAGAACTATAGCGATTTAAGTAAATGTACTCTTATTGCAGTGGTAAGGGGCAAAGCCTGACCACTGGCCTAACGTAAGAACCTGTACGAGTTCTTACCCTAGCGGTACGGACTACTCCATCTTTACCGGGGTAAACCTCCTGAATTATACCTAGAGGCCAGCTAAGAGGCGGTGAGTTGTCATCGCGAATTATGACGATACAACCAACTTGTATGGGTAAAGATGGTGTGTTCCATTTTTGTCTGCTTTGGAGCGAAGATAAGTATTCGCGACTCCATCTCTGCCAGTACGACTGTACCAGCTTTGATAGTAGCTCGTAGCGATTAAGTCTACTTTGCGGCACATCAGTAAGGTCTTCGGCTGGTAAGTATTTAAGCGGCGTTACGTTGAAAAAATGAGCAGGTGTTAGCGCGGTAGGTTCGGATGGGTCCGAACTTAGCACACAGAGCGGACGACTATTCATGATTCCTTCTACTTGAACCAGAACAGTATTGAGCTCTTCATAAGTCAAAATTTGGGTGCCTATCACCTTTGACAGATGCGTTTTAACAGATTTGACATTAGCCTCCCAAATTCCGCTAAAATGAGGGCTATACGGCGGGTTTCTCTTGAACTGAATGCGCAGGTCGGCTAGATGTTGATCCAGAAACCTGTCTTTTGATAGAAGCTCGTGTATCTCATCAAGTCTCCTGTTGGCCTTAACAAAAGCACCCCCCCCGTCACTCAGCACAAGAGAAACTGGGCCACGTCTACTTACGAAGCGGCGAAAAGCATCTAGAAATAATTGTGCACTCAGATCTGATACCAGCTCTAAATGAAGCGCCTTTGTAGTTAAACAAATGAATAAGCATAAATACGCCTTCATAGACCTAACACCGCGGCGGCGATACGGAGTAATATAGAACGGACCTGCATAGTCCACACCTGTGAATACGAAACTCTTAACTTCACTAACGCGATAGTGAGGCAGGTCTCCCATAATAGGAAAAGTGTTTTTGGGTTTTAGTTTAAAACAACGGTTGCAACTTTGTACGATTTTTCGAACCATGTTGCGAGCGGCGACAATCCAGTATTTTTGACGAAGCAATGCAAGTAGTAACGCAGGTCCGGTGTGTGCGTTTTGCTTATGGAAATAATCTACAATCAAATGTACAATACGATCTTTCGCTGGAAGTACGATGGGATGTTTCTGCGAATAGTCTAATTGAGATTGTGACAATCGTCCACCGACGCGTATAATACCGTTTTCGTCCGTAAATGCGTTTAATTTTCGCAAGGCATCGCTGTTTGTGTTAAACGAATGTCTTTCTTGTATAACGCGGAGTATGTACATCTCAGTCGCTTCCAAATCTGTTACAGTTATGTCACCGTTGGACTTTAAGATTTTACTAAAACGTAATACATACACCCATGAGTGTAGAAACTTATTCCAGTTTGACATGCGATTTGCTGAATTGTATAAATAGTTATGATCATTTTCGACGTCAGAGTCTTTAGCGGTTAGAGAGACAAGCCTTTTTTGTTCAGGTAATTCGTCTGTAGCGTCTTTCGTATGTGCGTTTAAGGGCCAATCGCAGAAGGGCTGCGAGACCCAAGCGGGACCATGAAACCAAAGGGTATTATTTAAAATTTGCGCGGGCATAATAGGTCGCGAGATTATGTCCGCGGGGTTTTCCTTTCCAGAAATATGATACCAGTTTTCAGCTGGAAGGTTAGCGTTAATAGCGGCGATTCTGTTGGCAACAAACGTTTGAAACCTATGCGGTGATGCGTGAATCCACGACAGTGCGATCGTGGAATCGGAGAAAGCGAATATTTGATTTATTTTAACGCGTTCACTAATTGAATCCTTGACAGCGACGATTAAGTTTGATAGCAGAAGGTTCGCGCAGAGTTCAAGTCGCGGCAAAGATACATTGCATTTAGGCGAGGCGACTCTCGACCGCGCACACAGCAATGTGACTTGAGCTTTATCTGTATCGGCGGAGCAAACGCGAAGGTAAATAACAGCACCGTAGCATTTCTCGCTCGCGTCCGCGAATCCAATCAGTGAAATGTTATTCGTTGTTTGTAAAATACCTATGTGACGAGGGATTTGTAACTGTTCTAACAAATGGAGTTCACGTTGTAACTGAAACCACTGATCTTGAATGCTAGAGGGAGCGTCTTCGTCCCAATCGAGATTTTGTTTCCAGCATTCTTGTACTAGTAATTTTAATAAAGCGGTTACCGGTCCCAGTAGCGATAGCGGATCAAATAATCTTGCAGTAACGGAAAGGATTATGCGTTTTGTACACTGGGACTCGTTAGGTGCGTTTACTTTAAAGGTAAAAACGTCAGCGTTCGGTTCCCATTGCAAACCGACTATCTTTGTATTCGCGGTGATAGAACTTTCGTCAAATTGTACAATACTAGGCGAGTGTAAATCAGTAGGGATTTCCTTTAATAAATGAGTACTGTTTGAAATCCATTTTGTTAGTTTAAAACCCCCAGCGTTGAAAAGCTGAACGAGCTCGTTGTATAAAATTGTAGCTTCTTCTATAGAAGGAACAGAAGAGACGTAGTCATCCATGTAAAAATGGCGTTCAGCTGCCACGGCTGCGTTAGGAAAGCGCGCGCGCTCGTCCTCAGCCAGCTGTTTCACTACGCGCATCGCGAGGTAGGGTGAACTGCAGACCCCAAACGAGACACAGTTAAACTCGTACGTTTCGACAGGGTCGCTAGTATCGAATCTGTACAGGATGCGCTGATAGCGGTGGTCTTCAGGCGAAAGTTTAATTTGAAAATACATTTTTTCAATGTCTGCTGACAGAGCGATCGAAAATAATCTCAAATTAATTAATAAATCAAATATGTTGGCCTGTAAATTGGGTCCAGTGTATAAAATATCATTTAGCGAGCGGTTACAATTATCATCGCTGATAGTTTTGCAACTTGCGTCCAGGACAATCCTAGTTCTGGAAGAAGTCTTGTCTGGACGATGCACAGCGTGATGCGGAATGTAATAACACGGACCGGGCGCGGGATTTTTAATTAAGTTTAAATAACCTTTATTTAAATATTCGGAAATGGTTTCGTTATAGTCTTTGCGTAATTCCGGAATACTATTAAATTTTTTCTCTAAATTGGATAAGCGGCGTTTTGCGATTTCATATGAACTGCCGAGAACGGCTGGATCATCCTTGAAAGGGAGCGAAACAGTATACCGACCCTGTGTATCGCGTGAGAGACTGTTTTGCAATATACGTTCACAAGCGGCGTCATCGGGACTTAAGTGTTTTTTATTAGGAACTGAGTCTAGTTCCCAAAAGCGTTGCGTTAATTCCTCTAAATTCGGTTCAGTAGTTTTAGAGAAAGCGTGAAAGGATCTTTCCTTTAGCGGCGTACTAGATGCGAGACAGTTCGCTCGTCCTAGTAATACGTAGCCGAATGCTGACTGCATGCCGACCACCGATGAGTCAGGAGACATAACTTTATGACTCCCTAGAATGAACGGGAATAATTCATTGCCAATCAAGCAATCAATTTCAGCGGGAGTATGAAATTCTTCGTCTGCGAGAGGTAAGTTCTTTAAATGATTTAAATTTGTTAGGTCGATAAATTCATTTGGAATTTTGTCAGATATATTTTCGACAACGCGAGCTTGAATCGAATATTTAGAGCGATTATCAAAGCGTGAATGTAGCGTGATACGCGTTTGACCTTGAACTTGTAGTTCTGAGAGGCCAAGCCCTTGTATAACTGATGTAGACCCGTTAATTTTTAAGTTTAAGCGATCACAACACGATTTAGTTATGATATGACACATAGAACCACTGTCTAACAATACTCTCATAGTACAGCGTTCCCCGTTATTATTAAATACATAAACAACTGCTGTAGGTAACAAAATCGTATGCATCGAGTTAGGGGCGCGGGCGTTCGATAAAGTTTCAAAAGGCGGTCGTGCTACGAAAGATTGCGCTTGCACCGGGGCACTCGGAGCGCGCGGCGCGGGCGGTTCCGACCATAGAGCAGAAACAAAGAGGAGTTGGCCTAAGCAACTGTGCACTGTGATTTTCAACTAGGTCCTGACGTCATCACTGTGGGCGGGGCCTTAGTTAGTATGCTGTCTGCGTTCGTCAGGTTCACATATATTGAGACTCGTATTATCGGTGTGTTTTCGCGTTTTTAAGAACAAAAGGATGAAGTGTTGTGTTTTATCGTGTCAAAGTTATTCAGACAGACGTTCTGATGCTATGAATGGTATCACATTTCATTTGTAAGTAATTTTATACGTAATTATTAAAATAGTTCTAGATTATTGACATCTAGTGTGAGATAGCTGAACTATGTAGTGACATCAATATATCGATGTTAGGTCGCTAAGCGAGTAGTTTTGCTACTAACCCGCAGATGGAAAATTGAGAAGTGGGCGGCGTTCCACAACCCCTCACCCCGCAAAATGTCACTCGATATTTCATAGGGAAATCTTAATACAACATCTCCTCTTTGTTTCTGCTCTATGGTTCCGACGGTCTATCGTAAACCGTAGCGTGCACGGCCGATTTCTGGGAAGCGGCGCGAGCGGTTTCGATTTGAGTTGGTGCTTGGGTCGCGGGTTCGATTCCTGCGTGTAATTTGGAATGGTGAGACGCCCCACAGAAGCATCTAATTCGACTTCTGCAACTTTCTAGACTATGAAATCCTATACAATTTAGACATAAGTTATTGTCTTTGACAAATTGCACCCTAAATATAGGATCACGCTCCATAAACTTATTACATCTAAACAGCGGATGTATACTGCTATCTGTAGCACAGTAAGGGCATTTAGGGAAATTTTGAGGTGATGTGCGAAATTGGGTCGTCTGCGGCTTTTCCGAATGATAATTATTTTTTACGTGAAATGAACTGGCGGTAGGTTTAAAATTATTGGCGCGTTTGGTTTGCGGCGAGCTGTTAACCTTTGGACTTTGTTTAGAGGTAGATACTGACGTACTGCGTAGCGTATATATTTTACTTTGTTCTTTTACGAACTGTACCAAGGAATCGAAAGATGGTATCTTTTCGTGGCGAAAACTCTGTTCGAATAGCGTAACTGTTTCTTTGTCGAGTTTACTTAGAGCGATATGCGTGAAAATAAAATCTGCTAAGTCCTTCATTTCTAGACGCCTTAAGGCAGCCTGAGCGGAACAAAACTGGTCAATGAATGAATCTAGCGAACTTTGGGAGGCAGTTTGAATGCTTTTAAATTTTAAAACCTCTTCAAAATACATTGACGCCAATGTTCTTTTGTCTTCGTATTTTTCAATCAAAGCATTCCATATTATTTCATAATTAGCTGCTACGGGTTGTATACCCGAGCAGCTAATTAAGGCCTTGTCCGACAGCTTCCCTAAGAGGTATTGTATTTTTTCTGCATTTGATAGTTTTACATTGTTATGAATGAGCGTGCTAAAGTTTTCATAAAAAGCCGTCCATTTACTCGGAGTGCCATCGAAACTTCTCAACTCCAAAGCAGGCAACTTTTTGAGAAGGTCTAAATTTTGTGACGTATTTTGTATTACAGTATAGTTCATCAAAAGAAGTTAATGTATCAAAATTAATACTGGCCTTAGGATTGACTTTTAAATTAGCTATATTTAGCTGCTCGGTTACGGATATGAAATCACTGCGTAATGTATCTAATAATTTAATTTTAATAAGAAAGTTCTTAAGGCTTAAGTCGTTGGTGAGGTCCTTACTTAAGTCGTATAAACCTTGAATATGTTTGTAAAAGCTTTGTTGCTTCGCTTCTAGTATTTTTAGCTCAATTTCTAAATCCTTTTTGTCGGCCATCTTTAACTGCGTACGTGTAGCGTGAGCGAATGATGCGTGGTGTCAATACCTAACTGCGTAATTTATGAAATTATGGATCAAAATGAATAGCGGGATAATATTGTACTTATATAGCGGGAAAAGCGGGAATAAAGGGTTGGTATCCGGCTCGAAGGACCAAAAATATGGTGGAAATCTTTGAGTGAAAAGGAGGGCCCTGTGGGACTCACCTGGGTGTTATCAATTTTTCCTTCGATAGATACACTTCACTGGTCGCTGATTTTAACACTCGTTCCACCATAAGTAATTAAGTTAATTTTGTAACACGTCAGATCGATCTGTTATTTAAATATTGCAATTATGCAATGCGAGCGATTAGCGGCGGCGTAAGTCAAGGTGCGACTAAACTTCTTCCTAATGAGTTTTTCTATGATTGCAGTTTTGTCTCTTTCGGTCCCGGGCCAATGTATATGGATAGGAGTAGGTTGGAAAAAATAAATATTTTATATAGTTTCGAGTGTGTAGGCATAAGATTTGTACAGTAAAAATGGCGTAAACACCCTCTGCACTCTGCACTCTGCACTCTGCAGGCAGACGAGGGACGACCCGCCGAGTGTTAGCGTGGATGCTGGATGGATGTGATGGCCAGCTGGTGACTGGTGACTGGTGACTGGTGACTGGTGACTGGTGACTGGTGAGCACGTCCGCCTCCCGAGCGGAGGTCGGGGGTCGGGGGTTCGATCCCGAGTTATATGTGCGCTTTATCGGTGAAGGAAAACATCGTGAGGAAACCTGCAACCTGCAACCTGCAACCTGCATGCCCGACACTTCTCCGTAATGTTCTCAACGGGGTGTGCAGCCTTCCGATCCGCACTCGGCCAGCGTGCTAGACTATGGCCGAAGCGCTTTCCACTGGGAGAGGAGACCCGTGAGTAGATATCTACTCGTGTGTTCCGAGGGTTCCGAACGCGCCTTCGCTTGAGAAGAGCCCACAACAAACTCAGCCGTTGCTTTTTAACCGACTTCCGAGGGTTCCGTACCTCAAAAGGAAAAACGGAACCCTTATAGGATCACTTTGTTGTCTGTCTGTCTGTCAAGAAACCTACAGAGTACTTCCCGTTGACCTAGAATCATATTTGGCAGGTAGGTAGGTCTTATAGCTGGCATTTGGGAAAAATCTGAAAACCGTGAATTTGTGGTTAGATCACACAAAAAAATTTAAATTGTGGTCATGAACTAATAATTATTAGTATTTTCAATTTTGAAGTAAAATAACTATATTATCAAATGGGGTATCATATGAAAGGTCTTCACCTGTACATTCTAAAACAGATTTTGATTTATTTTTATGCATCATAGTTTTTGAATTATCGTGCAAAATGTCGAAAAAAGACGACTGTAATACGGAACCCTCGTTGCGCGAACAAGACTCGTCGTTGAACTTGTCGTCTCGCGGCAGGAAAGAGAACTCTGAGTTCTCCTACATTACGTGTTTCCATTGCCGATATATAAATGGTAAAAAACCAAGACAACGAATTGCAAAATGGCCGACATGCCTTTTTTTAAAAGTAGATACGTACACAATTAGTGTCATAATATCTCGTACGAGGGCACGGAACCCTTCGTGCGCGACTCCGACTCGCACTTTAAACCTTACCGTTACTTTAACTAATATATTTCCAATTATAGGTACCTGTAAATTTTTTATGTTCAGTGTATCGTAAAGATTTGCGCGCTCGCGCCGTTGTTCTCCACACTCGTGTTTAGGGCCCGAGTCCGCCGCAGTCGTACATCGCACACACGATGGACGACGTAGCACCAACAAACTCTACCCACGTAGTCATGTAATGAATGGCAACAGACAATTAACTCACCTGAGGTAAAATATTGAGTATAGCCATTCTGATGTAGTACGAGTAGATATATGGTCGCGACGACGCGGCGGTGACGGCGGTGACGGCGGTGACGGCGGTGACGGCGGTGACGGCGGTGACGGCGGGTGACGGCGGGTGACGGCGGGTGACGGCGGGTGACGGCGGGTGACGGCGGGTGACGGCGACACGCGATTGTGAACAGACATTTCGGGTTCCGACTCTTTTTATATCCTTATTTATCGGTCGGTTCCAAGTGTACAGTTTTTTCATAAAACAGCGAAGTTAATCCCGAGCGCGAGATTAGCGAGGATATTCCTAAACGCTAACTACTCACCTGCTAGCACAATTTCCTCCGCTTCGTTGTTACCTGCAGCTCGAATACGAATCGCCTACATCGATCGTTAACGACTGTATCTATGACAAAATATGGTTTTCGTGGCACGGGTGTGTCGCCATTGAGACAGTCGTTAAAGGATCGACGCGATGTGGACAACATGTTTGGACAGTTCATTTACACCACATAAGTATCGATAAAAATTAATGTATGAAAATTGCGATTGCAGACGCGTTTTGAAGTTGGATGTCACATAAGGACCAAACCTACCTACGAACTCAATCGTTGTAATTGGCTGAATTTGTGCAATTGTTGTTTCAACAATGCATCGTAGCCAATAGTGAGCGAGCGTCAACCGATCAGAAGTGATTTTATTTATTTATTTTTGTTTAGACAAAACGAAAAGTGAACAATTTACACCACACTTTTAGACCAAAGCACTAGATATAAAGCCGAGACTGGTGTTGGCAGTTTGCAGCCCAAATAGACCATAGTCTGTGCTAGGGCTGACAAAGTTCATCGACCTCATTCATACTATATTATATTATATTATATATTATATATTATTTTATATTTATACTATACTATATAATATATTCATACATTACTAAAACTATATTATATTTGTTTCATGTCAAACATTTATTTTATTCTATTTTAGATTAATTTTACTGTAATTCCATGCAATTCGGCTGCGAAACTCGCCGCCTCTACACACGTACGACAGACAGTGTCCGTCGTACACTATCTGTCAGCTAAGTAAGTGCGGTGGTTCTCTCGGTTGAAATGCATGGAAAGCCGTACGTATCTATTAGTTAAGTATTTGTAATCTTTCTTTTTTGTCTTCATGCTTTGTTTTTTGTTGTATTTTTTATTTGTTTTATTTATGTACGTTTGTCTGGTGTTGTTGTGCTTTGTACTGTGCGCTATGGTCCCAAATAAAAGGTTATTTATTTATTTATTTGGTGCAACAGTGTTAATGCATACGGAGTTTAGATATATAATTTAAATAGATAGGATAAATTTTAATAAGTTAAAGCATTCGTTTCAACAGATCTTGTCATAAAGACGTTTAAAATTTTCAAAAGAGGTTTCTAGGAAAAAATTCTTTATATAGAATTTAATTTTTCGTCGTTTTCGAGCGAGATAGTCCCGGCGCTATCGCTACTAGCGCCCGTGATTACTTCATTAGCGCCGACGCGACAGTGGCACCGGTGACGTCATCGCTACCTACTCACCACCGACCCTATATACTTCGATACAGAGAAGTATACTTACCATAGTCACTTGACTTAACTATGAAAGAGAACGCCGTGAGGAACCTCCATGCCTGTGAGTTCTCAATAATGTCCAAAATGTTCTTAAAAGTCCGCCAATCTGCACTCGGCCAGCGTGGTGGACTGTGGCCTAGATCCTTGTTATTATGAGAGGACACCCACACCCGTGCTCAGTGGAGAG
Organism: Maniola hyperantus; assembly: GCF_902806685.2. NCBI lineage: Eukaryota > Metazoa > Arthropoda > Insecta > Lepidoptera > Nymphalidae > Maniola > Maniola hyperantus. Next base: position 28,607 of record NC_048564.1, read on the forward strand.
TCGGCGATGGGTCGATCACGAGACAAAGAGACCAGCCACGCCGCGCGCCGTGCGCCGGTACAAGGGACGCGCGCCGGTACAAGGGACGCGCGCCGGTACAAGGGACGCTCGCCGGTGCAAGGGACGCGCGCCGGTACAAGGGACGCGCGCCGGTGCAAGGGACGCGCGCCGGTACAAGGGACGCTCGCCGGTGCAAGGGACGCGCGCCGGTACAAGGGACGCGCGCCGGTGCAAGGGACGCGCGCCGGTACAAGGGACGCTCGCCGGTGCAAGGGACGCGCGCCGGTGCAAGGGACGCGCGCCGGTGCAAGGGACGCGCGCCGGTACAACGGACGCGCGCCGGTGCAAGGGACGCGCGCCGGTACAAGGGACGCGCGCCGGTGCAAGGGACGCGCGCCGGTACAAGGGACGCTCGCCGGTACAAGGGACGCGCGCCGGTGCAAGGGACGCGCGCCGGTGCAAGGGACGCTCGCCGGTACAACGGACGCGCGCCGGTGCAAGGGACGCGCGCCGGTACAAGGGACGCGCGCCAGTGCAAGGGACGCGCGCCGGTACAAGGGACGCTCGCCGGTGCAAGGGACGCGCGCCGGTACAAGGGACGCGCGCCGGTGCAAGGGACGCGCGCCGGTACAAGGGACGCTCGCCGGTGCAAGGGACGCGCGCCGGTACAAGGGACGCGCGCCGGTGCAAGGGACGCGCGCCGGTACAAGGGACGCTCGCCGGTGCAAGGGACGCGCGCCGGTACAAGGGACGCGCGCCGGTGCAAGGGACGCGCGCCGGTACAAGGGACGCGCGCCGGTGCAAGGGACGCGCGCCGGTGCAAGGGACGCGCGCCGGTGCAAGGGACGCGCGCCGGTGCAAGGGACGCGCGCCGGTGCAAGGGACGCTCGCCGGTACAACGGACGCGCGCCGGTGCAAGGGACGCGCGCCGGTACAAGGGACGCTCGCCGGTGCAAGGGACGCGCGCCGGTACAAGGGACGCGCGCCGGTGCAAGGGACGCGCGCCGGTACAAGGGACGCTCGCCGGTGCAAGGGACGCGCGCCGGTACAAGGGACGCGCGCCGGTGCAAGGGACGCGCGCCGGTACAAGGGACGCTCGCCGGTGCAAGGGACGCGCGCCGGTACAAGGGACGCGCGCCGGTGCAAGGGACGCGCGCCGGTACAAGGGACGCTCGCCGGTGCAAGGGACGCGCGCCGGTACAAGAGACGCGCGCCGGTGCAAGGGACGCGCGCCGGTGCAAGGGACGCGCGCCGGTGCAACGGACGCGTGCCGGTGCAAGGGACGCGCGCCGGTACAACGGACGCGCGCCGGTGCAAGGGACGCGCGCCGGTACAAGGGACGCGCGCCGGTGCAAGGGACGCGCGCCGGTACAAGGGACGCTCGCCGGTACAAGGGACGCGCGCCGGTGCAAGGGACGCGCGCCGGTGCAAGGGACGCTCGCCGGTACAACGGACGCGCGCCGGTGCAAGGGACGCGCGCCGGTACAAGGGACGCGCGCCGGTGCAAGGGACGCGCGCCGGTACAAGGGACGCTCGCCGGTGCAAGGGACGCGCGCCGGTACAAGGGACGCGCGCCGGTGCAAGGGACGCGCGCCGGTACAAGGGACGCGCGCCGGTGCAAGGGACGCGCGCCGGTACAAGGGACGCGCGCCGGTGCAAGGGACGCGCGCCGGTACAAGGGACGCTCGCCGGTGCAAGGGACGCGCGCCGGTACAAGGGACGCGCGCCGGTGCAAGGGACGCGCGCCGGTACAAGGGACGCGCGCCGGTGCAAGGGACGCGCGCCGGTGCAAGGGACGCGCGCCGGTGCAAGGGACGCGCGCCGGTGCAAGGGACGCGCGCCGGTGCAAGGGACGCTCGCCGGTACAACGGACGCGCGCCGGTGCAAGGGACGCGCGCCGGTACAAGGGACGCGCGCCGGTGCAAGGGACGCGCGCCGGTACAAGGGACGCGCGCCGGTGCAAGGGACGCGCGCCGGTACAAGGGACGCTCGCCGGTGCAAGGGACGCGCGCCGGTACAAGGGACGCGCGCCGGTGCAAGGGACGCGCGCCGGTACAAGGGACGCTCGCCGGTGCAAGGGACGCGCGCCGGTACAAGGGACGCACGCCGGTGCAAGGGACGCGCGCCGGTACAAGGGACGCGCGCCGGTGCAAGGGACGCGCGCCGGTGCAAGGGACGCGCGCCGGTGCAAGGGACGCGCGCCGGTGCAAGGGACGCGCGCCGGTGCAAGGGACGCTCGCCGGTACAACGGACGCGCGCCGGTGCAAGGGACGCGCGCCGGTACAAGGGACGCTCGCCGGTGCAAGGGACGCGCGCCGGTACAAGGGACGCGCGCCGGTGCAAGGGACGCGCGCCGGTACAAGGGACGCGCGCCGCGCGCCGGTACAAAGGACGCGCGCCGGTGCAAGGGACGCGCGCCGGTGCAAGGGACGCGCGCCGGTACAAGGGACGCGCGCCGCGCGCCGGTACAAGGGACGCGCGCCGCGCGCCGGTACAAGGGACGCGCGCCGGTGCAAGGGACGCGCGCCGGTACAAGGGACGCGCGCCGCGCGCCGGTACAAGGGACGCGCGCCGGTGCAAGGGACGCGCGCCGGTGCAAGGGACGCGCGCCGGTGCAAGGGACGCGCGCCGGTACAAGGGACGCGCGCCGCGCGCCTGGGTGCACACCTGGCTTTGTTGCTAACTGTACAACAATACAAATGTTAAGTCGGAATTGTACTTGCAATGCTAATTGCTCCCACAAAATGATTCGTATCAGAAGTGATTGAACATTTATATTTCATTCATTTGTCTTAAGTCACATTAATTTCATTCATCTGAGTACCTACCTACTTAGGCCGCGCTTTACGAAATGAAAACGAGCCAAAAAGAAAACCACGTCAAATAAAAATACAATCTCCGAAATTATAATCCTTAGTGAAATAATTCATTTGGAGGCGGTAGGTACTAGGTAGGTACTAGGTGGGTACTAGGTGGGTACTAGGTAGGTACTAGATAGGTACTAGATAGGTACTAGGTGGGTACTAGGTGGGTACTAGGTAGGTACTAGGTGGGTACTAGGTGGGTACTAGATAGGTACTAGATAGGTACTAGGTGGGTACTAGGTGGGTACTAGGTAGGTACTAGGTGGGTACTAGGTGGGTACTAGGTGGGTACTAGGTAGGTACTAGGTGGGTACTAGGTGGGTACTAGGTGGGTACTAGGTAGGTACTAGGTAGGTACTGGCAAACCCAAATTGAACATGTAATTTCCTGGAAGGCGAGATGATACGGGCTCCATAATATGATTACGTTTCGGTTACTTGGCACGCTGGAGATAATGTCAAGTGGAACAGAAACGTGTTCTATCTGTGGGGAGTAGAGCTCACAATGGCGCGGCAGTAGATTGTGCGGGTCACAAGTCACAAGGCGCGCCGCGCGGACTGTCAACAAGGCGCAAGGTCAACAGCGGATACAAGGAATGCTCGTCATGTTATTGTCGCACTCGCACGAGTCGCAACACAAACTGCCACCACTGCCACCACTGCCACCACTACCACCACTACCACCACTACCATCACTACCATCACTACCACCACTACCACCACTACCACCACTACCATCACTACCATCACTACCACCACTACCACCACTACCACCACTACCATCACTACCATCACTACCACCACTACCACCACTACCACCACTACCATCACTACCATCACTACCACCACTACCACCACTACCACCACTACCACCGAGGCGACATCTGGGGAATAGGTACTTTTTATGTATTTTTATGTAAACTACTAGCGGACCCGCCCCGACTTGCCTCGCGGGAAATGTTCGAAAATTGACGGTGAGCGAGCGGTATTTCCAAAAATCTTTTTTTAACCGAAGTCGGTTTGATGAAGTTATAGAGAAACATTGACAGTAAAATTATTATTAAGTATTCCCTATCCCGAACGATCTCTCTTGTTTTGGTGATAAAAACTATCCTATGTAAATAACCCAAAGTATTAGCTATAAGTGGGCCAAGTTGCGTTTCAATCCGTTCAGTAATTTTAGCCAAAACAGACGGACAACAATTTTAAAAGTACTATTTTGGGTTCTACACATCGGTGATAATTGATAATGTTACCTCCGATTAAAATGTACAAAATATAGAGTCAGTCAGTATGTATAGATTGTAAGTAGGTAGGTACTCGTATACTAACTGACAATTTGAAGGAAGCACTATATATATATTGCGTCTCCGCAAATATAATAGTGTTGAACCTAGGTAATTACTAACCTATTACTGAAATGTTCCTCTCCCTCACACATAAGCTAGCCGTAGCATGCTATTGCACTCCAACGCAACAAGGCTCATGTACTGCAGTAGGTAGGTTACATACAGACAGCGCGTTGTGCCAATATGATTCATCATAGGCGATAGTACAATGTGAGTGTCATATGTTTAGGTCAGTATCTAGTATCTACTATCTACCTGCACCTAAGCTGCCCCGCCCAGTGCCACAGACCAGCGCTTGTCTGTGGCCGGGTGCCCCGCCCAGTGCCACAGACCAGCGCTTGTCTGTGGCCGGGTGCCCCGCCCAGTGCCACAGACCAGCGCTTGTCTGTGGCCGGGTGCCCCGCCCAGTGCCACAGACCAGCGCTTGTCTGTGGCCGGGTGCCCCGCCCAGTGCCACAGACCAGCGCTTGTCTGTGGCCGGGTGCCCCGCCCAGTGCCACAGACCAGCGCTTGTCTGTGGCCGGGTGCCCCGCCCAGTGCCACAGACCAGCGCTTGTCTGGGGCGGGTGCCCCGCCCAGTGCCACAGCCCAGCGCTTGTCTGTGGGCCGGGTGCCCCGCCCAGTGCCACAGACCAGCGCTTGTCTGTGGCCGGGTGCCCCGCCCAGTGCCACAGACCAGCGCTTGTCTGTGGCCGGGTGCCCCGCCCAGTGCCACAGACAAGCGCTTGTCTGTGGCCGGGTGCCCCGCCCAGTGCCACAGACCAGCGCTTGTCTGTGGCCGGGTGCCCCGCCCAGTGCCACAGACCAGCGCTTGTCTGTGGCCGGGTGCCCGCCCAGTGCCACAGACCAGCGCTTGTCTGTGGCCGGGTGCCCCGCCCAGTGCCACAGACCAGCGCTTGTCTGTGGCCGGGTGCCCCGCCCAGTGCCACAGACCAGCGCTTGTCTGTGGCCGGGTGCCCCGCCCAGTGCCACAGACCAGCGCTTGTCTGTGGCCGGGTGCCCCGCCCAGAGCCACAGACCAGCGCTTGTCTGTGGCCGGGTGCCCCGCCCAGTGCCACAGACCAGCGCTTGTCTGTGGCCGGGTGCCCCGCCAGTTCCCAGCTGAGTGTGTGCTGCCCCAGGAGCGGCCCCGCACGGCGAGAGGCCGCGTCTCTTCGGCCGAGTTCCCAGCTGAGTATGTGCGGCCCCAGGAGCGGCCCCGCACGGCGAGAGGCCGCGTCTCTTCGGCCGAGTTCCCAGCTGAGTGTGTGCGGCCCCAGGAGCGGCCCCGCACGGCGAGAGGCCGGGTCTCTTCGGCCGAGTTCCCAGCTGAGTGTGTGCGGCCCCAGGAGCGGCCCCGCACGGCGAGAGGCCGGGTCTCTTCGGCCGAGTTCCCAGCTGAGTGTGTGCGGCCCCAGGAGCGGCCCCGCACAGCGAGAGGCCGCGTCTCTTCGGCCGAGTTCCCAGCTGAGTGTGTGCGGCCCCAGGAGCAGCCCCGCACGGCGAGAGGCCGCGTCTCTTCGGCCGAGTTCCCAGCTGAGTGTGTGCGGCCCCAGGAGCGGCCCCGCACGGCGAGAGGCCGCGTCTCTTCGGCCGAGTTCCCAGCTGAGTGTGTGCGGCCCCAGGAGCGGCCCCGCACAGCGAGAGGCCGCGTCTCTTCGGCCGAGTTCCCAGCTGAGTGTGTGCGGCCCCAGGAGCGGCCCCGCACGGCGAGAGGCCGCGTCTCTTCGGCCGAGTTCCCAGCTGAGTGTGTGCGGCCCCAGGAGCGGCCCCGCACGGCGAGAGGCCGCGTCTCTTCGGCCGAGTTCCCAGCTGAGTGTGTGCGGCCCCAGGAGCGGCCCCGCACGGCGAGAGGCCGCGTCTCTTCGGCCGAGTTCCCAGCTGAGTGTGTGCGGCCCCAGGAGCGGCCCCGCACGGCGAGAGGCCGCGTCTCTTCGGCCGAGTTCCCAGCTGAGTGTGTGCGGCCCCAGGAGCGGCCCCGCACGGCGAGAGGCCGGGTCTCTTCGGCCGAGTTCCCAGCTGAGTGTGTGCGGCCCCAGGAGCGGCCCCGCACAGCGAGAGGCCGCGTCTCTTCGGCCGAGTTCCCAGCTGAGTGTGTGCGGCCCCAGGAGCAGCCCCGCACGGCGAGAGGCCGCGTCTCTTCGGCCGAGTTCCCAGCTGAGTGTGTGCGGCCCCAGGAGCGGCCCCGCACGGCGAGAGGCCGCGTCTCTTCGGCCGAGTTCCCAGCTGAGTGTGTGCGGCCCAGGAGCGGCCCCGCACAGCGAGAGGCCGCGTCCTCTTCGGCCGAGTTCCCAGCTGAGTGTGTGCGGCCCCAGGAGCGGCCCCGCACAGCGAGAGGCCGCGTCTCTTCGGCCGAGTTCCCAGCTGAGTGTGTGCGGCCCCAGGAGCAGCCCCGCACGGCGAGAGGCCGCGTCTCTTCGGCCGAGTTCCCAGCTGAGTGTGTGCGGCCCCAGGAGCGGCCCTGCACGGCGAGAGGCCGCGTCTCTTCGGCCGAGTTCCCAGCTGAGTGTGTGCGGCCCCAGGAGCGGCCCCGCACAGCGAGAGGCCGCGTCTCTTCGGCCGAGTTCCCAGCTGAGTGTGTGCGGCCCCAGGAGCGGCCCCGCACGGCGAGAGGCCGCGTCTCTTCGGCCGAGTTCCCAGCTGAGTGTGTGCGGCCCCAGGAGCGGCCCCGCACGGCGAGAGGCCGCGTCTCTTCGGCCGAGTTCCCAGCTGAGTGTGTGCGGCCCCAGGAGCGGCCCCGCACGGCGAGAGGCCGCGTCTCTTCGGCCGAGTTCCCAGCTGAGTGTGTGCGGCCCCAGGAGCGGCCCCGCACGGCGAGAGGCCGCGTCTCTTCGGCCGAGTTCCCAGCTGAGTGTGTGCGGCCCCAGGAGCGGCCCCGCACGGCGAGAGGCCGCGTCTCTTCGGCCGAGTTCCCAGCTGAGTGTGTGCGGCCCCAGGAGCGGCCCCGCACGGCGAGAGGCCGCGTCTCTTCGGCCGAGTTCCCAGCTGAGTGTGTGCGGCCCCAGGAGCGGCCCCCGCACGGCGAGAGGCCGCGTCTCTTCGGCCGAGTTCCCAGCTGAGTGTGTGCGGCCCCAGGAGCGGCCCCGCACGGCGAGAGGCCGCGTCTCTTCGGCCGAGTTCCCAGCTGAGTGTGTGCGGCCCCAGGAGCGGCCCCGCACGGCGAGAGGCCGCGTTTCTTCGGCCGGTGCGGGTGCCTCGTGCCTGTAGAGGCCGCGTCGGTAATTCTAATTTCGCTCAAAGCCAAGTCCGTTGTTTATCAACATGGCCTATATATAGCGACGCGGCGCGCGGCGTGCCCACACGCTCCTCGGCTCGCGACGCGCCCACACGCTCCTCGGCTCGCGACGCGCACGCCGGCGCCGCGCCGCCACGGATCACACAACTCGCCATGGTAGCCAGGACAGTGGCGGGATGCGCCGTGCTGCTCGTGCTGCTCGTGCTGGTGGGGCTGGTGGCCGCGGGCCCTTGGCAGCCGCTCCAGTCTCCCTCCACGCGTAAGTACCGACCTGTCTCCTGTCTCCTGACCACCTGAACATGCTCCTATTTCATTTTATTATATTAGATTTGTTTGTGCTTTTTTAATATAAAACTTTTAATATAGGTAGGTATCTTATTTTATTATAACATGAAAAAATTATGTGAAAGAAATAATGATTTGAAAAGAAGTAGGTATACGTACGGAGATAATATATATGAACCTATGGCGATATATATAAAGCGATATATATATATATATTAATTTATTGTATTTACTAGACAAACTAAATAAGGCTCAAAAACTTAATCTCAAAATTATCTTAAAAAAGAACCGACGATTTCCTACGGAAGAATTATTTAAGCTAAGTAAAGTATTAACCCCAAGAAAAATATTCATTTGGCAAATAACAATGTATATGACAAAATATATAGACAACTTCACAATCAAGCAAACTCCCAGTCACCGTAGGCAAAGGCAACTAAGATGTTCAGTTCCCCGACGAACGTCTGGATTCTCGAGTAGACATTTTACAGCTGCGGCACCAAAACTATTCAATAACCTTCCGCTGGAGGTATCTAATCTGATTTTATGTGCCCAGCGCCCATCCTTAAAGAAAAAACTTAAATTCTATATAAAGAAATTTCTCCTAGAAACCTCTTTTGAAAATTTTAAACGTCTTTATGACAAGATCTGTTGAAACGAATGCTTTAACTTATTACAACTTATCCTATCTATTTAAATTATATATCTAAACTCCGTATGCATTAACACTGTTGCACCAAATAAAATATAGTTTTAGTAATGTATGAATATATATATAGTATAGTATAAATATAGTATAGTATATAATATAACATAATATAGTATGAATGAGGTCGATGAACTTTGTCAGCCCTAGCACAGACTACGGTCTATTTGGGCTGCAAACTGCCAACACCAGTCGCGGCTTTTTGTCTAGTGCTTTGGTCTGGAAGTGTGGTGTGAATTATTCGCTTTTTTTTGTCTAAATAAAAAAATAAATAAATAAAAAAAATATATAATATGGCTATAAAGTGAATATTATCATGATGAAAATTAGGTAGGTAGGTAGGTACCTAACTACCTACCTACCTATGTGACGCGTATCCTCACGCAACATTTTAACTTTATTTAAAATTTCGTGTCAAAAGTACGATTTTAGTCCTTAATTTAAAGGAGAACCGTACTTTTGACATTTTACACTATTGCAAAAACAAAAGCACCGCTTGTAATGTATGTACCTAGCGAGTTATATACCTATAGCTTACAATCGCAATGACGCAACTAAAATATGATTTTTTTCGTAAGGACTAACATGTCTAAACTGAACTATTAATTAATTGCATGATTAATTAATATATACCTAATCCGTACAAAATGACTTCTCATGCGCCATTTTAACTCTATGGGTCAACTGTCATGTCAAAAATACGGTTCTCCTGGGTTCTCCTTTAAAATAAGGACTTCAATCGGAATTTTGACATTAAGGTTCGTACGCACCTGAGCGGCGTGGCGCGGCGCTTCAGTCCGACTGCAGAACGCGTCACCTCAGGCCGCTCGACGGTGCCTACCGCACTACAACTTCAGTACGCGGCACCTCGCGTCACTTGCGCGTCACTTTTATACCCGTTCGCGTACAAGCGCGAAGCGCCGTGCCGCGCCGCTGGGTATGTCGCACTAGCGTCACTGCACTGCGCGTCGCTTCGCTGCGCTTCAAAATATTCTCTCCAGCCGTGCCGCGCGGCAACGCGCGGTGAAGCGCTGTGCAGCGCCGCTCTAGTGCGATATGCGCCATACAAAATGATAGAAATGATATTTTGACGCTCTGTGCCGCGACGTGCAGCTCGCTGAAGCGCCGCGCCGCGCCGCTCAGGTGCGTACGAACCTTTAATTTGATACGCGCAAGGAGTTTTTACGCGTTATATCAATACATATTTAAATCTATAGCACACACACACACACACACCTAATATGATATAAAACTTAAGGAATTAAGAAACTATCATCGTAAAAAAAAGTAGCTAACATCTAAATATGCATGCAATCACACACTCCCACTTACTCACACACACACATACACACACTCACACACACACACACACTCACACACACACACTCACACACGCATACACACACCACACACACACACAAGCATACACACACTGTTGTAATTTTATCATTGTATATACCTACATTTATTCTAAATCTATTCTGTTAAAAAAGTTTTAATTATAATTTTAAGTACCTAATCTCTTTTGGCCTTCTGTTATACCTAGATTTAAATTTAAATAATAATTATGTATTTACTCTGTTGATTAGTTTCAAATAAACAAAATAAATAAAATAACTTAAAGTACCAACTTATTAATACTTAGGTGACACAACATGAGCAAAAGAAATAAAAAATGAAACATAAAAAAGTTTGATATACCTATATGACTTAAATAAAATCGCAGCAACTAGGTGTAATGTAATGTAATGTAGGGAAACTAGGGAACTACGAACTAAACATAGTGTGTAATTTTTAGCATAACATACCAAAGACGAAATGTGTTCTAAGACGCGTTGCGTAATATCGTATATCAAAAGCTAGCGACCCGCCCCGGGCCCCGGCTTGCGACCCGCCCCGGGCCCCGGCTAGCGACCCGCCCCGGGCCCCGGCTTGCGACCCGCCCCGGGCCCCGGCTTGCGACCCGCCCCGGGCCCCGGCTAGCGACCCGCCCCGGGCCCCGGCTTGCGTTCCTCAAAAGGAAAAGGAAACCCTTATAGGATCAAACTGTTGTTCAAACATTCGTTGGGCGTATCAAATTGAAACAAAATTATATATATATAGCTACTAAGTAGGTAGGTACCTGCTTGTCTGTCGACGAGCGATATCTACTCGATAGACCAAATGTGTGCTTCCTATAAATATTTGTGCTCCTTCGTATGTATTTATACAATGACCTAATTCTGTACGTCGTAAAGTTTCGTCGCGACATTGCATATCATCGCGTCAGTTTATTTGCACTGTAGAGGTCCTTTCAGACGTGCCACAATCACGACCACACACCCACAGTGGCAACAATGTCGCCGCCCGCCGGACACGCAGTGGAGAGGTTTCATCGTGTTGTTAATATTGTCCTCGAATAACATCACTGTTCTTGAAATTTTTCTAAGGAAAGTGGTTTTAGAGGACATCTTGGATTTCTGGGTCATCTAGATGATAGGAATTGTTGAGCTGAAATATATTGCAGAGATGGACAGTGAAAACTGCCTAGCGGAAACTGTTGATTGTATTTGTATTTATTTATTTTCGATTTAGACTTATACAAGCGCTTACGAAAGTCGGATCAGCATAGTACAATACAATAACAAAATATGTGTACCAAATATGGCATAGAATCTAGATAATACTAGTTAAAAATGGCATAAAAATTACTAAGTTACCAGTTGTTTATGAGTTTTCGTTAGCCTTCCATAGAATTGATCTCCACGGCACCACGACATGGTGGTTCCTGATCGTATAATTAGACGCGTCTGCCAGTTTAACTCTAACTTTAAGTTCTTTAATCGCATGAATTAGGCTAGTTTTATCGTCTGGACAGCGTGAGCCGCTAGACCTGTCTAAGCCACCTTTTATCTTCAGTTTAAGATCTTTTGTTTTGTGTGTCTTCAATATAAACTCCATGTCGTTGAGGGTTTAATGGAGGAGTGTTATTAATTCATGTTTGTGAACATTCTCTTTTGGCACAGATAAGTAGGTGTAGCTGTAGCTTACAAGTTACGATTGTATCCTCAACGATCAAAGAATTCCTATGTTTACGTAATTACAGTAGACACGATCACGATCATCGAGCTGGAGGAGCCGTGCGCGCTGCAAGGCGGCATGTGCATGCGCAGCGAGGACTGCGACCCCGGCAACTGGGTGCGGATCCAGGCCGACCTGTGCCCCACGCAGAAGCATCTGGGAATCGGCTGTTGCTATGTGAGTACTATCATCTGGCCGGAGGAGCCGTGCGCGCTGCAAGGCGGCATGTGCATGCGCAGCGAGGACTGCGACCCCGGCAACTGGGTGCGGATCCAGGCCGACCTGTGCCCCACGCAGAAGCATCTGGGAATCGGCGGCATGTGCATGCGCAGCGAGGACTGCGACCCTGGTTCAGGTGATAGGATATTTTTTATCCGCAAATCAAAAAGCATCCGCCTAGACTGCATCATTATTTACCAATAAGTGAGATCGCACTTTTATGGAATAAAAACAAGAATATCTACGGGATTTAAAAATAGTCTTAGTCAGCTGATATCAGGCATCACCTAGAAGTGTAACAAGTAACTCTGATATCCGATTTTAATTTACCTACCTGTACAAAATACAAAATCAGCGAAATGTTAAACAATGTGTACTTGTTTCAGAACTAACAACACTGAGCATCGAACAGAAATCCGCCTCGAGGCGATCGCTAAACACCCACCGGAGCTGCGAGAGGGGAATTTTCAGCACTGACGACACTTGTGACATCATTCAGTAGCATCCGCCGCACCGCATAACACTCTACTACTACTCTACACACTTGTGACGTCACCGGCGTCTCAGTATCGCACGTTCGCGTTTCGTGGCCCGCCCTAGATCACCTTTAACGTACGAAGTACCTTATATTTAGGAAGTTAAACTTGACATAGGTTTAAGTGTAAAGCAACCCCGTGAGGTTATCTATTTATTATGAAACTATATAAGCACTTAAGTAAAATGTTGTTATGCTCGAAGCTGTTCTGATTTTTTAATATTTTATTTATTAAATTAGTACTTAATTGTGTCATGTTTTGTTTTAAAAAGATGATGATTAATATATTAATTGTGTCTGTAAATTGGTAGCTCGAAGCAAATACAAACCATGCACTTTCTTATTAAAAAGCTAATATCTTAATGAATTTATAATAATATCTTTGTTTGCATATACATAAATGTATATACAGGTATAATCAGAACGGTAGCAAAAACTTAGCGTCATTTGTTATACTATCTAAACCCCACCCCAATCCAATACCAATAACCATTTGCCTCATTTTGTAGTTTTAGTGATTTAGTATTTTTCAAACCCGCAGTGTATAGCGTGAAAAACTGGGTTCAATGCCCCGCCTACGACGCGACATTGACTACGAGTGGCCTACTTACGCAAAGTTCGTTGACCTCTAGCGTCAGTCAGATGTTCTATTTGCAATATAACGTGAACTTTTACATAATATAGGATATTTTCTTAATTTTTTTTCGCGTTTGTAGGGTTCCGTACCTCAAAAGGAAAAACGGCACCCTTATAGGATCACTTTGTTGTCTGTCTGTCTGTCTGCCTGTCTGTCTGTCGGTCTGTCAAGAAACCTATAGGGTACTTCCCGTTGACCTAGAATCATGAAATTTGGTAGGCAGGTAGATCTTATAGCTGACATTCGGGGAAAAATCTGAAACCCGTGAATTTGTGGTTACATCACACAAAAAAAAATAAATTGTGGTCATGAACTAATAATTAGTACCTATTTGCAATTTTCGAAGTAAAATAACTATATCAAGTGGGGTAACATATTATTATGAAAGGTTTTCACCTGTACATTCTAAAACAGATTTTTATTTATTTTTATACGTCATAGTTTTTGAATTATCGTGCAAAATGTCGAAAAAATACGACTGTATTAAGGAACCCTCGTTGCGCGAGCCTGACTCGCACTTGTTTGTTATGGTATCATATTAGTAATCATCAGTACTATCACCTGTGTTCGTTTTTGCTAGCGTTCTGGTTACACCCTGTATAACAGACTTAGATACTTGTTGACAGATCATTTTGCCAGCACCTTATTAGGTATAAGGTTTGGACAAACTATTGAGTCGAAGTAAACTCAAAATGCTACTTTTATGACGTACAAAAAACAAAAATGTTACAAATAAAATATATAAATGTTCCTGTTTCATTTACTGCTAAAGTGTAAGTAGGTACGATCTACCTCACCGTGACCCGCAGCTACAACATTGTGTTCTCATTGGTCGGCGTGCGGTAGCGGCAGCGGCAGCGGCAGCGGCAGCGGCAGCGGTAGCTGCAGCGGTAGCGGCAGCGACTAGCGACCGCGTTACATTAGCTAGCTATGTAGGTACCCACACTACAGTACAAGGCCGAAACTAATGTACATCGGCCTTTACTGTGACATTTCGGCTTTGTAGAGCGTTGTCTCTGTCACTCATACCTATATGACGATCTGTTGGCCTCAACGACTGAGACAGTGCTCTACGCTATCTCCTTCTGAAGGTAGATGTACATTACTTTCGGCCGCGTAGTGTATGTCTCATTGAAGTCGTGTAGTTCGCTACAACTACATAATATATAGACACTCTCGTATGGTTCGGCTCCACTATCCGGGTTCGTAGTGTCGCGAACTGTGTAGCCAGCGGCAATCGTCTCCGTTGCCGCGAATATAGGATTTTTAAAATCCCGTGGGAATTCTTTATTTTTCCCGGATATACTATACAGCACAAGGAGGACTATTGTCTGTCACAGCATGTCACATCTGCCGGACGGCGGATTTGCCAAACTTATTTTAGAAAAATCGCTAAACATAAAACGTGGGTTGTTTCCCGAACAATTGGTTGATTTGCCGAATGCCAAACTATCGTCAAATAACTTGGAACTGGAATCATTTACCAAACTGCGACAGTGGGGCCGTACCATTGAGAGCTCTACATGCTTACGGGATTAATTTACGACAAATTTTGTAATGTCAACAGTCTTATAAGTAATTACATTTGCACCAATAAAGTTGTAAATGAATCACATTTGCCCGTTAGCATGCCGCATGTGCGATCGTGGCCTCAGTTTAGCGTTAACGTTAGTAGTTCACGTCAATCTGCCAAATGCATGAAAATGTCAAACCAAGCAAAAAATTGTAAGCCTATGACGTTTACAGAGTTTAGGCCGAAGCCACGTCGGTTGACCTGGACAGTTGCCCTGGGGCTCCGCTACCGCTGCCCAATCACGAAGTTAGAAACAGGTTTTAAAATAAAACCCAAATCCACACGAGCGAAGCTGCGGGTATGCTCTATTATTATAATATTGGTAATAGGTCATTGATTGCCTATATCGTTAGTGCGTCTACTATTGATAGGTATGCTCTATACCTATGGCATCGGGCCGAGAAGAGTAAACAACTTTTATTAAACTTCAAATAAAAGCTACAGGATACGGTGATTTTTTGTCAAATACGGCAATTTTGTGACTTGTGTACGTAATCCCCGAACTAGCCAGCGCGCGGCAACACTGGCAGGGGACAGGACTCACACTGGGGAGTGGGGAGTGGGGAGTGGGGGGTGGGGTACCGACTACCGGGTAGCAGTGTTGCCAATGCTACAGTAATTACCGTGTTCTACGGCTTTCAGGCCACAAAATACACGGTCTACGGTCGTAACCCTAGGACCGTAGCAAATTCTACGGCTTTGTACAAATTCAACGATGTAATAAATAAAAAATAAAAATAAAAATATTTTATTTCAGACGGGTCGTCCATAACAATTTTAAAATAAATTAAAGCATAGTGAGTAATTAAAGTAAGTAATTCATTATGAAATTAAATTAAATTATTAAATTAGGTAACAAATGAATGTATCGATAAAATAGTGAACGCATAGGTACCATTTAGGTACCTACCTATTATATATATTTACCAGGTACGTTACATTTATTTAATCAATTCATCTATAAATGCGTTCACTTTAAGATTATTCAACTGTCAAAAATCTATGGTTTGACCATAGAGTAGAACCAAACACCTGCAAGTGCAGCAAACAACATACAAGCATACAAATACAAGCTGTATACAGGAAGCATCGGCAAACACCACAGAGCACTTATGGCTATGGCACAGACTATAATATAATAGTACTAACGTGCTATGGCTTGTTTTGCAGCCAATCGGATCGAACGACGCTGCAGCTCCACACATTGGCCCCAACACTGTTCGCCCAACGCATGGATCAGGAAATTAGCTTTGCCAACGTTGGGGCCATTGTGTGGAGGCGGCGCGACAAGCGCAGTTATGATAGCCAGATCCAATTAAACTTTAAAAAAAAACTTTTATAATAAACCAGGTAATTGTTTGTTGTTAATTTTTCCAAACATAATAGAGAAAATTGCAAAAATGTAATTAATGCATAAAAACTTTAAAACAGTGCCATTTGGCTAATGTTGAAAAACTTTTCCTTTTGGGAAGTGACACGGCCGACCGTTGATCTCTTTCCCTATAAACACGGCTTCTTTACCTAACGTACACGGCCGCAATGTGTGAATGTACAAATGAGCATTTGGCAACACTGCCGGGTAGTGTCACTCCGCACTCGTGTCACTCCGCACTCGTGTCACTCCGCACTCGTGTCACCAGTCACTAGTACGCAGTACGCACAGAGTACATTGCTAGTACGCGCGACCTCGTGGCGAGAACTAGACGCGTCGGAACTACGGAACACTGACATAATTATCGGTAAGTCGTTTTTGTTTTTTACGAGATTAGTACCTACAGTGTTTGATTTTGAAGTTTCATACATTTATTTATAAAACATACGAGTAGGTATGTGTAAATTATAATATATGAGGCTTTTATTTATATACTATGTGTTTATAGTCTGTTAGGCATACAAGTTGCGTTATTAGGCATTTTTTTTAATAAATGACTAAAAATATGTTTCTAATATTAGTAAAATATTTTTATGTAAAGATACAGGTGTTTATTCAGTAATATAAGACTTGTGTATTTACTTACTATATTAATTTTATATGACTGCGAATGCTATGCGACTGATTACCGGTGGAATAATACCTATATTATAAACATGTGTATATACTAAATATTATGTAGGTATGTAAAGTAAAATAATATGATTTACTACCCGACTGCGCAACGCAAAGGAGTGGTTCTGTTTTCATTATTCTATATGCCTACTATGTTTGTTTGTTTCTTTGAAAATTTTATGTAAGTAGGTAGGCAGTTCTAACGATTTTCACGTTTTATTAAAATTCAATTTAACTTTGTGATTATAATCAGAGAGAATACTAATCGATGCTCGTGAGACCGAACTGTGCGTCGAAGTAGGTGTACCTGCCTGTTTTGAATAAATTCCCTTAACTTTGACATGTTTCTAATGTAGTAGTTTTCATGTAGGTACGGTACATACCTCAAACATTACATATTTAGTGGTAGCGAGCAACGAGCAGCGAGCAGCGAGCAGCGAGCAGCGAGGAGCCCTCAAAGTGGGATCGCTGGAGGCGAATACAAAATAATTTCGGAGTAATTGTTGCATGGAGGAGCGCGGTCGCCCGCGGCTCTACACTCCCTCCGACGCGCGACGCGGTGTAGCTAGCCTACAGTTCAGCGATCCGGCTGACGATGAGGCGTCGCCCGCGGCTCTACACTCCCTCCGACGCGCGACGCGGTGTAGCTAGCCTACAGTTCAGCGATCCGGCTGACGATGAGGCGTCGCCCGCGGCTCTACACTCCCTCCGACGCGCGACGCGGTGTAGCTAGCCTACAGTTCAGCGATCCGGCTGACGATGAGGCGTCGCCCGCGGCTCTACACTCCCTCCGACGCGCGACGCGGTGTAGCTAGCCTACAGTTCAGCGATCCGGCTGACGATGAGGCGTCGCCCGCGGCTCTACACTCCCTCCGACGCGCGACGCGGTGTAGCTAGCCTACAGTTCAGCGATCCGGCTGACGATGAGGCGTCGCCCGCGGCTCTACACTCCCTCCGACGCGCGACGCGGTGTAGCTAGCCTACAGTTCAGCGATCCGGCTGACGATGAGGCGTCGCCCGCGGCTCTACACTCCCTCCGACGCGCGACGCGGTGTAGCTAGCCTACAGTTCAGCGATCCGGCTGACGATGAGGCGTCGCCCGCGGCTCTACACTCCCTCCGACGCGCGACGCGGTGTAGCTAGCCTACAGTTCAGCGATCCGGCTGACGATGAGGCGTCGCCCGCGGCTCTACACTCCCTCCGACGCGCGACGCGGTGTAGCTAGCCTACAGTTCAGCGATCCGGCTGACGATGAGGCGTCGCCCGCGGCTCTACACTCCCTCCGACGCGCGACGCGGTGTAGCTAGCCTACAGTTCAGCGATCCGGCTGACGATGAGGCGTCGCCCGCGGCTCTACACTCCCTCCGACGCGCGACGCGGTGTAGCTAGCCTACAGTTCAGCGATCCGGCTGACGATGAGGCGTCGCCCGCGGCTCTACACTCCCTCCGACGCGCGACGCGGTGTAGCTAGCCTACAGTTCAGCGATCCGGCTGACGATGAGGCGTCGCCCGCGGCTCTACACTCCCTCCGACGCGCGACGCGGTGTAGCTAGCCTACAGTTCAGCGATCCGGCTGACGATGAAGCGTCGCCCGCGGCTCTACACTCCCTCCGACGCGCGACGCGGTGTAGCTAGCCTACAGTTCAGCGATCCGGCTGACGATGAGGCGTCGCCCGCGGCTCTACACTCCCTCCGACGCGCGACGCGGTGTAGCTAGCCTACAGTTCAGCGATCCGGCTGACGATGAGGCGTCGCCCGCGGCTCTACACTCCCTCCGACGCGCGACGCGGTGTAGCTAGCCTACAGTTCAGCGATCCGGCTGACGATGAGGCGTCGCCCGCGGCTCTACACTCCCTCCGACGCGCGACGCGGTGTAGCTAGCCTACAGTTCAGCGATCCGGCTGACGATGAGGCGTCGCCCGCGGCTCTACACTCCCTCCGACGCGCGACGCGGTGTAGCTAGCCTACAGTTC
Organism: Maniola hyperantus; assembly: GCF_902806685.2. Classification (NCBI taxonomy): domain Eukaryota; kingdom Metazoa; phylum Arthropoda; class Insecta; order Lepidoptera; family Nymphalidae; genus Maniola; species Maniola hyperantus. The sequence goes on from NC_048564.1 coordinate 47,068, forward strand.
AGCGATCCGGCTGACGATGAGGCGTCGCCCGCGGCTCTACACTCCCTCCGACGCGCGACGCGGTGTAGCTAGCCTACAGTTCAGCGATCCGGCTGACGATGAGGCGTCGCCCGCGGCTCTACACTCCCTCCGACGCGCGACGCGGTGTAGCTAGCCTACAGTTCAGCGATCCGGCTGACGATGAGGCGTCGCCCGCGGCTCTACACTCCCTCCGACGCGCGACGCGGTGTAGCTAGCCTACAGTTCAGCGATCCGGCTGACGATGAGGCGTCGCCCGCGGCTCTACACTCCCTCCGACGCGCGACGCGGTGTAGCTAGCCTACAGTTCAGCGATCCGGCTGACGATGAGGCGTCGCCCGCGGCTCTACACTCCCTCCGACGCGCGACGCGGTGTAGCTAGCCTACAGTTCAGCGATCCGGCTGACGATGAGGCGTCGCCCGCGGCTCTACACTCCCTCCGACGCGCGACGCGGTGTAGCTAGCCTACAGTTCAGCGATCCGGCTGACGATGAGGCGTCGCCCGCGGCTCTACACTCCCTCCGACGCGCGACGCGGTGTAGCTAGCCTACAGTTCAGCGATCCGGCTGACGATGAGGCGTCGCCCGCGGCTCTACACTCCCTCCGACGCGCGACGCGGTGTAGCTAGCCTACAGTTCAGCGATCCGGCTGACGATGAGGCGTCGCCCGCGGCTCTACACTCCCTCCGACGCGCGACGCGGTGTAGCTAGCCTACAGTTCAGCGATCCGGCTGACGATGAGGCGTCGCCCGCGGCTCTACACTCCCTCCGACGCGCGACGCGGTGTAGCTAGCCTACAGTTCAGCGATCCGGCTGACGATGAGGCGTCGCCCGCGGCTCTACACTCCCTCCGACGCGCGACGCGGTGTAGCTAGCCTACAGTTCAGCGATCCGGCTGACGATGAGGCGTCGCCCGCGGCTCTACACTCCCTCCGACGCGCGACGCGGTGTAGCTAGCCTACAGTTCAGCGATCCGGCTGACGATGAGGCGTCGCCCGCGGCTCTACACTCCCTCCGACGCGCGACGCGGTGTAGCTAGCCTACAGTTCAGCGATCCGGCTGACGATGAGGCGTCGCCCGCGGCTCTACACTCCCTCCGACGCGCGACGCGGTGTAGCTAGCCTACAGTTCAGCGATCCGGCTGACGATGAGGCGTCGCCCGCGGCTCTACACTCCCTCCGACGCGCGACGCGGTGTAGCTAGCCTAGTACCTGCGGGACTACAGTCTGTAAACATAAGTTGTATTTGAGTTATGGTTAATATGACCTCGGGATTTGTGAAACGATAACTCCACGCGGACGAAGTCGCGCTCATTTCATTATCGTAAAAATTGTTTTTTAAATCAAAGTAGGTACCTACTCTGAAGACATGGTGCAGTACACACAGTCAACAACTAAGTACATACACACGAAGACATGGTGCAGTACACACAGTCAACAACTAAGTACATACACACGAAGACATGGTGCAGTACACACAGTCAACAACTAAGTACATACACACGAAGACATGGTGCAGTACACACAGTCAACAACTAAGTACATACACACGAAGACATGGTGCAGTACACACAGTCAACAACTAAGTACATACACACGAAGACATGGTGCAGTACACACAGTCAACAACTAAGTACATACACACGAAGACATGGTGCAGTACACACAGTCAACAACTAAGTACATACACACGAAGACATGGTGCAGTACACACAGTCAACAACTAAGTACATACACACGAAGACATGGTGCAGTACACACAGTCAACAACTAAGTACATACACACGAAGACATGGTGCAGTACACACAGTCAACAACTAAGTACATACACACGAAGACATGGTGCAGTACACACAGTCAACAACTAAGTACATACACACGAAGACATGGTGCAGTACACACAGTCAACAACTAAGTACATACACACGAAGACATGGTGCAGTACACACAGTCAACAACTAAGTACATACACACGAAGACATGGTGCAGTACACACAGTCAACAACTAAGTACATACACACGAAGACATGGTGCAGTACACACAGTCAACAACTAAGTACATACACACGAAGACATGGTGCAGTACACACAGTCAACAACTAAGTACATACACACGAAGACATGGTGCAGTACACACAGTCAACAACTAAGTACATACACACGAAGACATGGTGCAGTACACACAGTCAACAACTAAGTACATACACACGAAGACATGGTGCAGTACACACAGTCAACAACTAAGTACATACACACGAAGACATGGTGCAGTACACACAGTCAACAACTAAGTACATACACACGAAGACATGGTGCAGTACACACAGTCAACAACTAAGTACATACACACGAAGACATGGTGCAGTACACACAGTCAACAACTAAGTACATACACACGAAGACATGGTGCAGTACACACAGTCAACAACTAAGTACATACACACGAAGACATGGTGCAGTACACACAGTCAACAACTAAGTACATACACACGAAGACATGGTGCAGTACACACAGTCAACAACTAAGTACATACACACGAAGACATGGTGCAGTACACACAGTCAACAACTAAGTACATACACACGAAGACATGGTGCAGTACACACAGTCAACAACTAAGTACATACACACGAAGACATGGTGCAGTACACACAGTCAACAACTAAGTACATACACACGAAGACATGGTGCAGTACACACAGTCAACAACTAAGTACATACACACGAAGACATGGTGCAGTACACACAGTCAACAACTAAGTACATACACACGAAGACATGGTGCAGTACACACAGTCAACAACTAAGTACATACACACGAAGACATGGTGCAGTACACACAGTCAACAACTAAGTACATACACACGAAGACATGGTGCAGTACACACAGTCAACAACTAAGTACATACACACGAAGACATGGTGCAGTACACACAGTCAACAACTAAGTACATACACACGAAGACATGGTGCAGTACACACAGTCAACAACTAAGTACATACACACGAAGACATGGTGCAGTACACACAGTCAACAACTAAGTACATACACACGAAGACATGGTGCAGTACACACAGTCAACAACTAAGTACATACACACGAAGACATGGTGCAGTACACACAGTCAACAACTAAGTACATACACACGAAGACATGGTGCAGTACACACAGTCAACAACTAAGTACATACACACGAAGACATGGTGCAGTACACACAGTCAACAACTAAGTACATACACACGAAGACATGGTGCAGTACACACAGTCAACAACTAAGTACATACACACGAAGACATGGTGCAGTACACACAGTCAACAACTAAGTACATACACACGAAGACATGGTGCAGTACACACAGTCAACAACTAAGTACATACACACGAAGACATGGTGCAGTACACACAGTCAACAACTAAGTACATACACACGAAGACATGGTGCAGTACACACAGTCAACAACTAAGTACATACACACGAAGACATGGTGCAGTACACACAGTCAACAACTAAGTACATACACACGAAGACATGGTGCAGTACACACAGTCAACAACTAAGTACATACACACGAAGACATGGTGCAGTACACACAGTCAACAACTAAGTACATACACACGAAGACATGGTGCAGTACACACAGTCAACAACTAAGTACATACACACGAAGACATGGTGCAGTACACACAGTCAACAACTAAGTACATACACACGAAGACATGGTGCAGTACACACAGTCAACAACTAAGTACATACACACGAAGACATGGTGCAGTACACACAGTCAACAACTAAGTACATACACACGAAGACATGGTGCAGTACACACAGTCAACAACTAAGTACATACACACGAAGACATGGTGCAGTACACACAGTCAACAACTAAGTACATACACACGAAGACATGGTGCAGTACACACAGTCAACAACTAAGTACATACACACGAAGACATGGTGCAGTACACACAGTCAACAACTAAGTACATACACACGAAGACATGGTGCAGTACACACAGTCAACAACTAAGTACATACACACGAAGACATGGTGCAGTACACACAGTCAACAACTAAGTACATACACACGAAGACATGGTGCAGTACACACAGTCAACAACTAAGTACATACACACGAAGACATGGTGCAGTACACACAGTCAACAACTAAGTACATACACACGAAGACATGGTGCAGTACACACAGTCAACAACTAAGTACATACACACGAAGACATGGTGCAGTACACACAGTCAACAACTAAGTACATACACACGAAGACATGGTGCAGTACACACAGTCAACAACTAAGTACATACACACGAAGACATGGTGCAGTACACACAGTCAACAACTAAGTACATACACACGAAGACATGGTGCAGTACACACAGTCAACAACTAAGTACATACACACGAAGACATGGTGCAGTACACACAGTCAACAACTAAGTACATACACACGAAGACATGGTGCAGTACACACAGTCAACAACTAAGTACATACACACGAAGACATGGTGCAGTACACACAGTCAACAACTAAGTACATACACACGAAGACATGGTGCAGTACACACAGTCAACAACTAAGTACATACACACGAAGACATGGTGCAGTACACACAGTCAACAACTAAGTACATACACACGAAGACATGGTGCAGTACACACAGTCAACAACTAAGTACATACACACGAAGACATGGTGCAGTACACACAGTCAACAACTAAGTACATACACACGAAGACATGGTGCAGTACACACAGTCAACAACTAAGTACATACACACGAAGACATGGTGCAGTACACACAGTCAACAACTAAGTACATACACACGAAGACATGGTGCAGTACACACAGTCAACAACTAAGTACATACACACGAAGACATGGTGCAGTACACACAGTCAACAACTAAGTACATACACACGAAGACATGGTGCAGTACACACAGTCAACAACTAAGTACATACACACGAAGACATGGTGCAGTACACACAGTCAACAACTAAGTACATACACGCGAGCGGCACCACCACAGATCCCAAAACACGTTTGGGATTTGTGTGGTGCTGAATGGTGGTGGTGGTGCTTATTGCTTACTCGGTGGCTGGCTTTTCCTGCATGTTTCGCAGTGGGAGGGCGGGCGAGCATATCGCATGCTGCAAGTTGCACCATAAAGATTAGATTCAGCGGATTATGTGAAATGCAGCTTTCGGTTGATTGTGTATCATGGAGTTCCGCAAAACGACGGCGACTGCCATACGACATACGACATACGACATACGACATACGACATACGACATACGACATATCCATCGTACAAGTGTACGAATAGATACATACGTTCATACAACAGGTACCTATATACTTCAGATCGAAGTGGTAACCTCCTCCTTTTGAAAGCTGGATAAAACAGGTCATTGCATTTAGTCGCTCGCCGAACGTGGGCGCCGAGACGGCCCTGCTCCAAGGCAGCGTCGCCCGGGGCACTGTACTTGCGTGCCCCGGGCAGCCTCGCCCCGGACGCCCCGGGCGCCCCGGGCAGCCTCGCCCCGGACGCCCGGGGCCTGAGCCCGCTTCAAAGCTTCGCAGCTTTGTATACGGTGTCATTGAGTTGTACACGGTAGAGGCGCAGAACACAATTATATTACACGCCGACACCGCCTCCATCTGACAGACAGACAGACAGACATGTACAACAGAGTGATCCTATAAGGGTTCCGTTTTTCTTCTTGAGGTATGGAACCCTAACAAGTGCTGTATCATTATGACAGGGCCAATTTTTTGTTTAATAATCGGTCAAGTCCGAGTCGGACTCGCACACGAAGGGTTCCGTACAATCGTAGGTACGAGATATTGTACCTAACACTTTTTTATAAAACAACCGATTTTCACGAAATTTGGTACAGAGCTAACTTGCATAGAGTTCTATAAAGTTAGTTAGTTAAATATAAAGTTTTCTATAAAGATTTTAAACTCGGCGTTTTCTCGAAGTTTCCGTTTCAGACGTTTTCTTGAAAAGTTGACTAAAGTCTTCTCTACTACGCGACAGAAAAAATATGTACATCGACCTTTTGAATGAGATTTCGGCTTTGTAGAGCATTGTCTCTGTCACTGATACCTCCGTGATGTTTTGTCGGTCTCAACGACAGCGACAATGCTCTACAAAACTGCTATCTCTTTCTAAAGATCGTATTTTATTTTCCGTCGCGTACTGTAATGAAGTTCTCGCAACTAAAGGGTGTTGTCAGTATATCATGTGGCTCTGTGACCGTAGGCACATGCTGTATGTAGATGTAGGCAGCGGCCGCCGGCGTGTTCATTAGGCCGGCACCGCGCGGCACACGGCGGCACACGGCGGCACACGGCGGCACACGGCGGCACAACACGGCGGCACACGGCGGTGTCACGTGTCGTACGGCATACAGTAGCTCTGGTCATTACCCTCAACGTTAAACACTCAGTCGAGCCGAGCGCACTTAGCGCTGAACAAAAAAATTACACTTTACCTATATACTTTGACGTAAGATTTTTTACACCTTTATTAGATACCTGGTTATCTCCCAAATTCACCACGATCCAAACAAACATCCACAAACGTTCCTGCCGGTGTCGGGTGGTGTCGGGGCGGTGTCGGGGCGGTGTCGGGCCGGTGTCGGCCGGTGTCGGGGACAATACGCAGAGAAACTTTCAGTTTTTATAAAATAACGAACGAAGGTCTCTCTCTATAATGTGGTGCATACATTTGAGAAAGCACTTGCCGTATTTGCTCTGTGTGTCAACTGTCACGTCAAAAGTGCGACTGTAGTCCGTGTGTAGGGCCGCCTCGTCCGACGCGCGACGTGCGACGCGCGACGTGCGACGCTACACACGGACTACTTTTGACATTTGTAAGGGTGGTAAATTGGGCGGAATAGAAATATACCCGGATACGGAATAATCTACCACCTTACAAAGATTAGAGGAAAAAAAAAAATAATTTTAATTTACTTTACTTGATCTATCTACCTAGTAAAGAATAGAAGCTAGCCGTCGACTCCCTTGTAATGCATATGAGGTGTTATAAATGAAATTTGCTAGATGTTAGGCAAAATTGTTTTTAATGTAACTTTTACCGGGGTCGCTTAATACAGAATGATGGCTAATAATGCTTAGTTATTCTAGCTTAATGCCAAGACTTAATTTAGATACATTAGAATGACTTAGGTAGATAGTACATAAGATCTATGTTTTAAATTTAAGATGCCATTGGCATGGAATAGACAATGACACAGTAAAATTCATAAAATTGTTTCAAAATAAAAGCTCAGTAGTAAAGACAGGGTTCTTACTGTACACATACACTAAGAAGGTTCACTAAACTGTTGCAGGATACAAACATTTGCTTACTTGTAGGTGCGAAGACTGCAAGGTAGCTGGTCGGCATCGGCCAAGATCCAAAACTCAATTTATTTGATTCTTCACAACCGAAATGTTTCATTACAAAGATTTTCACCAAGTCTTATCCATAGCAATTAAGTTGTCAACGTGAATGTGCAAAAGAAATAAATACGAAAACCGAAAACGCAAACGGAAAACTGAAACGGAAAACTGAAGCTAAACGTAAAACGTAAACGTAAAATTAAAAACGTAAATCGTAAACGTAAACCCTGTAACAAAGAAAAACAAGATTATAATTTGTGCTGTGTGAAAATTTCGACACGTGGAATTTTCCCGATCAAACACAACTCACCTATTGAACTCCTGGCCACCAATGGTTTTCAGAAGTCCACCCACAACCCATTATCCTCATTTATTTGGGAAGTTAAAATAACTGGAACTGAAAGAAATCATAAAATTAGGATTTTCTCTAACCAAACCGCCATTTTGTCGAATCCACATTACTTGATTTTTCACTCACCATAACTGATGAAACATCGAAAATACGTTAGGATGACTAAAATTTATGACTATTGTATTTTCCAGGCGAAGCCATGGGCGAAAAGAAGTGAGATTTTCCTGGAACGAAAAAAATTCGTCTTCACATGTTGACTCCAGGAAAATTCTAAATCTCACCTATCGGTGTTGCCAGACGCAACCCGAGTGTGGCCGCTGTCATTTAGTTTGATCATGAAGCCAATTCATTTTTGAATATTTGCGGAACCTAAGGATATATTATAAGAACCGTTTTGTTAATGACTTAACAATAAACAAATGATATTATGGTTTTATTTAATTATTTTGTTTTATTTTTACGACAATTGACAACGAAGCAAACGCCATCTATTGTGGCTCGAATGAACTCTGAACATCGACCCACGCGTAGTTCTGCACCTTGATGCTAGGTGGCACCAACATACTTTGAACAAAATTGATTTTTATTAAAAACGAAACGCTAATTAGTAGTTCAAAATTTACAACGTCACAATACTTCCCCTCCTACGAAAAGGTTCAACAGGTTGAACCACGCTGCCCTCAGCGTCATCCAACAACTACTAACAATTTGCCTGAAACAAACAAACAAAAAAAAACACAGAAGTTACGCGTGAACGCACATCTACTACTAACAAGGAAAATTGTCTAACAAAATAAATATACTGAAAACAGTGTAAGGTTTTATACATTATACTTAACTACACAACCCTAACTTCTAAAAAGAATATATACAAAAAAACTTCATGGTGTCTAAGACATTTGAGTGGAAACATCTTGGCATCATTCTTCAGCTGACTGATAGAATGCGTCTAGGCCTACGGTGGTTCACTCTTTTAAACTACCATCGTAATATTTGTTACTCAACAAATACGGAAAATCTGGTTGTGAACGGGTCCATCTGATATGGCAACCGTTCTCTATCCCATTCGGAAAAATAAAACCGAATCAAAATCGGAATATGAGAAAAAAAAACGAAATAACTCTCCTAGAAAATAGATCTCGGAACAGAATCGGAAAAATAACAGAAATGATCCATTATCTAGAAGGAAAACGAAAACAAAACACAAACCCCCCCCTTTTCGTTATCCCCAAAGTACGATATTTGCATTTTTACTTTCTCAACCGGTTGGTCTACCACAAGCATTCCAATCATCACATATTCATCCCTACATACATCCACTACATTCATCCTCAACTGAACCATGGTAATGTAACTGTTAATTCAGAACATCACTACACTCATACAAATTCCTAATTGAATATTGATAACTTAAATATTCAAACAGTTTAGACCAAACTAAGTAATGGCAAATATCTACTTCTTAATATCCTTAATATGCCAAGTGCCTATTGGGTGGTTGTCAGCTACTCTAACTAGTTCATAAACCAAAGGTGACAAAACCTTGACAACCCTGCACTTTTCATACTTAGGTGCCAGCTTAGCTGCGAAAAAATTTGTAGCGTCGCTTTGTGGATAGGTCTTTTTCCACACTATATCCCCAACAGAATAGCTTGCAGACCTACGCCTTAAGTTGTAATGCGTTGCATACTCTGCATGAGCCTGAAACAAATTTCTCCTAACCTGACCAAATATGTCCTCCAAAGTTCCAAACTTTCCTGCGTATTCCTCCCTTGGAATTCCGGCCTCGTACTCCTTATCCGTGTCCTTATAGAAGGAACCATTTAAGACCGGTTCTCTAGCGTGGACAAGGAAGAACGGGGAGAATCCAGTGGATTCATTAACCGCACTGTTTATGGCGAACTGGACCTTGTACAGGTTTTCGTCCCAGGACCTGTGGTTATCTTTCACAAAAGCGGCTACAGCAGTCATAACAACCTTATTGTACCTCTCAACAAGGTTAACTTGCGGAGTGTACAGTGGTGTGTAGTGTAATTTCGGAATATTATAACGCTTAATGAGATTACGGAATTCAGATCCTGTAAATTGGGACCCATTGTCCACAATCACAGTCTCTGGAACACTATGGTTCAAAAATACAAAATTCTCTAGCGCTTTAACAACAGCGGCACCTGTGGCACGCCGTAACGGAAACAACATTGTATATTTCGAAAAACAACACGTCACCACAAAAAGAAATGTAAATCCTGATTTAGACCTAGGCAAAGGTCCGACTAAATCAGCCGAAATGACCTGAAAAGGTCTCTCGCAGACTTTAGGCTTCCCTAGCAGACCTGGAGTGGCTGATGTCGTGTGTTTATACGCAGAGCAAGTATCACAATTCTTAACGTACTCAACCACGTCCTTATACATACCACGCCAAAAATATCTGAGGGATAATCTGCGATGAGTTTTGAACACACCAAAATGACCCGCAGTTGCATCTGCATGGTTTTGTTGCATAATGCTAAGGATGTCGTTCTTGTGGACTACCTCTTTCCAGTCGAACTCACTGAGAAGCTGGTATTTACATTTACTGTAACGATATAGTTTATCGTTCAAAATACAAAAATTCGGAAAATTTGCTGGATTGATTTTACAGCCATTAAATGTTTTGTCATACCAGTCATCTACCAAAACTTGTTGACTAGAGTTATCATTACGATCACCAACTACATCTACGTGTATGAGTCTCGACAAGGTATCCGGAACTACATTATCACAACCCTTCCTATGTTCGATAACAAAATTATACTGTGATAATCTACAACCCCATCTGGCGAGTCGTCCTGAGGGATTTTCTAAATTTAAGAACCACTTTAGGGATGCATGGTCTGTGATAATTGTGACTGGCTTGGAACCAAAATAAGCCTGAAATTTCTCCACTGCAAAAATCACAGCTAGAGCCTCGCGTTCCGTCGCGCTGTAATTCCTTTCGTTTTTATTTAGGCTCCTACTGACATACGCAATGGGATGATCGCAACCATCGGTTTCTTGCGTTAGCATACCGCCAACACCATATGCAGAAGCATCACAATGTATTTTGAATGGTTTTTCAAAATTCGGTACCGCAAGAACAGGTGCGGTTACCAACGCATTCTTCAATGTATTAAATGCTACCTCTGCCTGTTCGCTCCACTCAAATTTAGGTGCGTTCTTTCCTTTACTCGTTAGTCTATTGAGTGGTGCAGCGATGGTTGAAAAATTCCTAATAAAGCGCCTGTACCAAGAACAAGTGCCTAGGAAAATCTTTACCTCCTGTGCAGTTTTTGGGGTCGGAAAGTTCAAAACTGCGGCAACTTTTCCAGGATCTGTGATCTGATCGGATCAGGACCAAATTCATCCACTATATACCCTAAATATTTCAAAGAGTTTCTAAAAAAATTACATTTATCAAAATTTATGGATAGTTGAGCCATTTTTAGTTTATCCAGAACTCTGTTTAATAAAATTAAATGGGTTTCAAAATCAGCAGAACAAATAACAATATCATCTATATAACAAAATACTATTCCATTTTCAATATCACTACAAAAATTTTGATTAAATAACTGGTCCATTAACCTCTGCTGTCGTGCTGGTGCACCGCATAGGCCAAACGGCATGACTTTAAATTTGAATAACCCTCTACCAGGAACTGTAAAACTGGTTTTTTTCCTGAGAGTCGTTAGCTAACGGAATTTGCCAGAAACTTGAACTTAAATCAATCGATGATAAAAACCTTGCCTCTTTCAAGCTATCTAGAATTTGTGGAATGTACGGTATTGAGTATGAATCCCCCTTTGTCACTGAATTTAATTTCCTGCAATCTAGGCAAAATCTCCAGTCTCCATTTGCCTTTTTTCACTAAAATTGCTGGGTTATTCCAAGGGCTTTCACTCGGAGTAACTACGTCCATTTCCAGCATCCTATCTAACTCTTTACTTAAAGCTTCCTTCTTTTCGGGAGAAAGTGGATATTGTTTTATTTTTATTGGCAAGGCATCACCGGTGTCAATAACATGTTCAATTAATTTTGTTCTACCCAATCCAATTTTCTCTGAAGAAATATCTAAAAATTTATTTACTACAGATTGGGCTAATTCTTTCTGTTGAGATGATAAGTTTTCAAAAGAAGTGATGGTATGAATTTGTTCATTATCAATCGCACAAATATTGTAAAATTGAGAAGGTGCCTTAATTAATTCTAAATTATCAAAAATTCCAGGGGCTAACTGAAATGTTTTCCAAAAGTCACAACCAAAATAACATCCGCTATTATAGAGGGTACTACAAAAAATTTTATTATGTGAGTTACGGAATTATAAGTAATCGGAATAAACATATAACCCATGCAATCAAGTTTGTCTCCATTTGCCACTGAAAATGTGGTATCAATACTGCTATGCAGTTTATAACCGAATCTCAAAAAAACCTTGTGCGCCTGGTTACCCAAAATTGACGCGCAAGCACCGGAATCTAGTAAACCTGTAATCTCAAAACCGTCAACAAAAACCTTTAAATGTGGCCTAAAGTCTCGTTTATCCACTGAATACAGAACTGTGTCAGGTAAAAGGGATGTTTTGTTGTTAATGACCAAGTTCTTTACTTGTGTCTCTGCACAGTTCTTACTAATTAGTTTTTTGAATTTTTTGTCCGGAGCGGGTTTACTAATCGCCTTTTTACTACAACTTGGACATGTCTTTACTGTAAAGTTCTGACGTCCACACGAAAAACATCTAATAAATTTCGGAACTGTCCTGCAAAATTTAAAGGAATGGTTACCCTTGCCGCACTTGTAACATAGTTGTTTATTTGTTTTCGTAAAATCAGTGCCTTTACTTGTATCAACCTTAGGTGCAGGTGTGACTGAAAGTGTGTTTATCTGTTTTGTCACTTGTTTGTAAGCAAACTCTGAACTTAAAGTTGCCTTACTGTTAGTAGGCTCAGAAAATAAGGCGGAACGCTGCCTCGCAGCCTCTAGTTTGCGACACTTTTCCTTCAACATTGCGACAGACTTAATGTCAACAAGAGCTAATTGTTCTGAGTAAAAAGGGCGAATATTATGTAATAAAATTTGTAACTTTTGTTCTTCGGAAAGTGGTGTTGACAACCTTGAAAACATGCCAAACATTACAGCGAAATAGATAGACACAGGTTCTTCAGAGCCTTGTGTTCTTGCTCGAATTTCACCTAGCAACCTGTAGTCATAATCTACTGCATCAAATTCCTCTAAAAATAAAGTTCTCAATTCTGACCAAGACGAAACTTGACATTTGTTGCCTCTGTACCATAACAATGCTCGGCCTGTAAAAAGATGAAATGCAGAAACAAATAATTTTCCATCTGAAACGCCATAAGATCTTTTATATTCCTCAACGCGTTCGATGAAACTGCGCGGATCACCCTGTCCGTTGAAATGTAACTTCCACTTGGCAACATTTTTATCACCAGTGCAGTCAACGGCGGTACTCTCGGAATCCAGTGATTCGTCGTGAGACGACTCATTGTCAGCATCTAATCTGGAAATCAAACTCTGCAACTTTGTATGTAATTCACTCTTCCTACTTATTAAGCTGAGTTCGGAACACTGTATTCTTAAAATTCTAAAGTACAAATGTGAAGCTAAAGCTTTAGACCTACAGAGGGCATGTCTATCTTTAGTGTCAGAACACTTTTTTAATAAATCTTCTAAGTCTTGAAGTTTTTTAGTAATAACCCCTAACTCACTTTCAGAAGTGAAATCCGTCTCTAAAATTGATTCAGAAGGAATTTCCTGAATTAATTGTTTTAACTGTTTCTTTAAACCTAGCACTGTAGGTGCTGGAGTTTCGGAACGAATGGATACCTCATAACACAATTCGTCCTTCAAAAGTGAATGAAACTGGGCAAAAGTCTGTTCCATTGTGTTAAGTCAAAACACATTTAACAAAATATCGAGCTTGTGTAACTGTCTATGTTTAGCCTTATACAAATTGGTTAAACACAAACACAAAAGAAGTTATTTAAACTATTAAATATACACAAGCAAAATACACAACAAAAACAATATTCTTAAGTCTATCCTAACCTATTTTATCAATTATGTTCCTATTCCAAAATATTGTTAATAATACAAGCACATATTATTACTATAGTAAACAAAATATAACAAAATAAACTTCCCAAAATTGAATAAATGATTGTAAGGTGCAGTATCACCTTTATGAGTACACAGTGTGTTACAACCTTTACAATTACAAAAGTAAACAGGCAGCAAAGTTGCAATGAACTCTGACTAGCATATTATCTTTCAAAAAAAAAACAAAGAGATTGTGCAATGGTTTGATGGCTGTTACTTTACACTTTTAACACATAACCTAAAATACAACAAAATCTGTTTCTAAATGTCACTTTAAACTACCAGCATTCAATTAAACTTAACATGTTTTGTGTGTGAAGTAGCTTTTATCATAACCTTAACACAGCTCTAAACAAAATTTCAACAAAATAATGAAGTATCAAGTCACTGAAAAAAATTGTTCATAACTTCATACTTGAACTTAATGTAATCTCTGAATATAGTTTATATATTTAGTTTCACAAGTTGTAACTCTTAGTATTTATAAATGTATGTGTGTAACTAGTTAACAGGACATAGCGTTTCAAAACTTTAATTATACTAAGTTACCGGAATTTTCAAACATAAGATGTACTTACTATTGAAAGCAATACCCAACAACAACTCAGTTAAGCAATGTTTATTGCTAAACTGAAGGCAAACATTCACTTATACACCTCCAAGGTAAGTCAAATAACATAATTGAACGGCATAAGCACCATTTATAATGTGTTAATTAAATAAGAAAAAACCACTGTTGGACTATACTCAGAAAATTACTTAAACTATCAGACAAAATTTTCTAACTATTAGTTATTATTTAGTTAGTTAACCATAAAAAACAGCTTAGTGCTCTTTGCAATGTGTCACTACTTAGAAAATTGTACAATCAGCGGAGTACTTTTCATAAAATTCACAAAATTTCTCAAAATATACTGAAATAACTATATAAAAAACGTTCGGGCGCCATTTGTAAGGGTGGTAAATTGGGCGGAATAGAAATATACCCGGATACGGAATAATCTACCACCTTACAAAGATTAGAGGAAAAAAAAAATAATTTTAATTTACTTTACTTGATCTATCTACCTAGTAAAGAATAGAAGCTAGCCGTCGACTCCCTTGTAATGCATATGAGGTGTTATAAATGAAATTTGCTAGATGTTAGGCAAAATTGTTTTAATGTAACTTTTACCGGGGTCGCTTAATACAGAATGATGGCTAATAATGCTTAGTTATTCTAGCTTAATGCCAAGACTTAATTTAGATACATTAGAATGACTTAGGTAGATAGTACATAAGATCTATGTTTTAAATTTAAGATGCCATTGGCATGGAATAGACAATGACACAGTAAAATTCATAAAATTGTTTCAAAATAAAAGCTCAGTAGTAAAGACAGGGTTCTTACTGTACACATACACTAAGAAGGTTCACTAAACTGTTGCAGGATACAAACATTTGCTTACTTGTAGGTGCGAAGACTGCAAGGTAGCTGGTCGGCATCGGCCAAGATCCAAAACTCAATTTATTTGATTCTTCACAACCGAAATGTTTCATTACAAAGATTTTCACCAAGTCTTATCCATAGCAATTAAGTTGTCAACGTGAATGTGCAAAAGAAATAAATACGAAAACCGAAAACGCAAACGGAAAACTGAAACGGAAAACTGAAGCTAAACGTAAAACGTAAACGTAAAATTAAAAACGTAAATCGTAAACGTAAACCCTGTAACAAAGAAAAACAAGATTATAATTTGTGCTGTGTGAAAATTTCGACACGTGGAATTTTCCCGATCAAACACAACTCACCTATTGAACTCCTGGCCACCAATGGTTTTCAGAAGTCCACCCACAACCCATTATCCTCATTTATTTGGGAAGTTAAAATAACTGGAACTGAAAGAAATCATAAAATTAGGATTTTCTCTAACCAAACCGCCATTTTGTCGAATCCACATTACTTGATTTTTCACTCACCATAACTGATGAAACATCGAAAATACGTTAGGATGACTAAAATTTATGACTATTGTATTTTCCAGGCGAAGCCATGGGCGAAAAGAAGTGAGATTTTCCTGGAACGAAAAAAATTCGTCTTCACATGTTGACTCCAGGAAAATTCTAAATCTCACCTATCGGTGTTGCCAGACGCAACCCGAGTGTGGCCGCTGTCATTTAGTTTGATCATGAAGCCAATTCATTTTTGAATATTTGCGGAACCTAAGGATATATTATAAGAACCGTTTTGTTAATGACTTAACAATAAACAAATGATATTATGGTTTTATTTAATTATTTTGTTTTATTTTTACGACAATTGACAACGAAGCAAACGCCATCTATTGTGGCTCGAATGAACTCTGAACATCGACCCACGCGTAGTTCTGCACCTTGATGCTAGGTGGCACCAACATACTTTGAACAAAATTGATTTTTATTAAAAACGAAACGCTAATTAGTAGTTCAAAATTTACAACGTCACACATTACAGTTACATTAGAATACATTACACTTGACAAATATGGCGAGTCCGTTCTCAAAATGTTTGCATTAAAATTATAAATTATTATAATTATATGCAAATTATAATACCTACGAGTAGATAATATATAGTATAGGGCCGCTAGGGATTGTAGGGCCGCTAGGGATTGTAGGGCCGCTAGGGATTGTAGGGCCGCTGCTACGTCCAGCTCGGTTATATACCTGCTATCTATAGTCCGCGACAGCTTGACATTCGCACATCGGCCGCGCTTGCCCGCACTGGGCAAGCGCGGGGGCTGTGCGGGTGTGCGGGGCATTCCCTCCCCGATTGTCACCTCGACCTGTCGCGAACTATAGCTGGTTTGTGGAAAACAGCTCGTATTGTTTCTGGTTATAATTTAGAGTTGTTTAATTTCAGTGCACCACCGCGCAAGGGACGCTCAGCATGGAGGACTCGGAGCTGAAGCTGGAGGTGCGCCGCAAGCGGCGGTGGGCGCAGTTCCCGCAGGTGGCGGCGCCCTGCCACGAGGACGCGCCCGTGCACATCGACGTGGGCGGCGTCATCTACACCTCCAGCCTCAGGACGCTCACCAAGTACGCCTACCTTCCTTCCCTCTACACTCTACATAATGTCACCCACCGCGCAAGGGACGCTCAGCATGGAGGACTCGGAGCTGAAGCTGGAGGTGCGCCGCAAGCGGCGGTGGGCGCAGTTCCCGCAGGTGGCGGCGCCCTGCCACGAGGACGCGCCCGTGCACATCGACGTGGGCGGCGTCATCTACACCTCCAGCCTCAGGACGCTCACCAAGTACGCCTACCTTCCTTCCCTCTACACTCTACATAATGTCACCCACCGCGCAAGGGACGCTCAGCATGGAGGACTCGGAGCTGAAGCTGGAGGTGCGCCGCAAGCGGCGGTGGGCGCAGTTCCCGCAGGTGGCGGCGCCCTGCCACGAGGACGCGCCCGTGCACATCGACGTGGGCGGCGTCATCTACACCTCCAGCCTCAGGACGCTCACCAAGTACGCCTACCTTCCTTCCCTCTACACTCTACATAATGTCACCCACCGCGCAAGGGACGCTCAGCATGGAGGACTCGGAGCTGAAGCTGGAGGTGCGCCGCAAGCGGCGGTGGGCGCAGTTCCCGCAGGTGGCGGCGCCCTGCCACGAGGACGCGCCCGTGCACATCGACGTGGGCGGCGTCATCTACACCTCCAGCCTCAGGACGCTCACCAAGTACGCCTACCTTCCTTCCCTCTACACTCTACATAATGTCACCCACCGCGCAAGGGACGCTCAGCATGGAGGACTCGGAGCTGAAGCTGGAGGTGCGCCGCAAGCGGCGGTGGGCGCAGTTCCCGCAGGTGGCGGCGCCCTGCCACGAGGACGCGCCCGTGCACATCGACGTGGGCGGCGTTGAGTATCGGGTGCCACACGCGCACTGCGGCGCCGCACCGCTAGTAGTTTGAGTATCGGGTGCCACACGCGCACTGCGGCGCCGCACCGCTAGTAGTTTGAGTATCGGGTGCCACACGCGCACTGCGGCGCCGCACCGCTAGTAGTTTGAGTATCGGGTGCCACACGCGCACTGCGGCGCCGCACCGCTAGTAGTTTGAGTATCGGGTGCCACACGCGCACTGCGGCGCCGCACCGCTAGTAGTTTGAGTATCGGGTGCCACACGCGCACTGCGGCGCCGCACCGCTAGTAGTTTGAGTATCGGGTGCCACACGCGCACTGCGGCGCCGCACCGCTAGTAGTTTGAGTATCGGGTGCCACACGCGCACTGCGGCGCCGCACCGCTAGTAGTTTGAGTATCGGGTGCCACACGCGCACTGCGGCGCCGCACCGCTAGTAGTTTGAGTATCGGGTGCCACACGCGCACTGCGGCGCCGCACCGCTAGTAGTTTGAGTATCGGGTGCCACACGCGCACTGCGGCGCCGCACCGCTAGTAGTTTGAGTATCGGGTGCCACACGCGCACTGCGGCGCCGCACCGCTAGTAGTTTGAGTATCGGGTGCCACACGCGCACTGCGGCGCCGCACCGCTAGTAGTTTGAGTATCGGGTGCCACACGCGCACTGCGGCGCCGCACCGCTAGTAGTTTGAGTATCGGGTGCCACACGCGCACTGCGGCGCCGCACGACGTAGTAACGACGCGTGGTTTCACTCCGAACCGTCCTCCTTTCCAGATACCCGAAGTCCAAGCTGGCGATGATGTTCTCGGGCAAGATCCCCATCGTGGTGGACAAACTCAAGCAGCACTACTTCATCGACCGCGACGGCGCCGAGTTCCGCCACGTCCTCAACTTCCTCCGCAACGACGCGCTGCTCGTCCCCTGGGACTACAAGTACCTCGAGCTGCTGATAGCAGAGGCGCAGTTCTTTCAGTTGGAAGGTAACGAGTTCCGCCACGTCCTCAACTTCCCATATCACTACCCATATTATTATAAATGCAAAGGTGTGTTTGTTTGTTGATTTGTTAGTTTGTCCTTCAATCACGTCACAACGGAGCAAAGCTTTGACGTGATTTTTTGCATGGGCATACTTAAAGACCTGGAGAGTGACATAGACTACTTTTTATCCCGGAAAACTAAGGAGTTCCCACAAGATTTTTAAAACCTAAATCCATGCGGACGAAGTCGCGGGCATCAGATAGTATGTTTCATCTACACTAATCTACACTAATATTATAAAGAGGAAAACTTTGTTTGTTTGTTTGTTTGTTTGTTTGTTTGTTTGTTTGTTTGTTTGTTTGTTTGTTTGTTTGTTTGTTTGTACTGAATAGGCTCAAAAACTACTGGACCGATTTTAAAAATTCTTTCACCATTCGAAAGCTACATTATCCACGAGTAACATAGGCTATATTTTATTTTGGAAAAAAATAGGGTTCCGTAAGATATTTGGGTTTTTCGGACACAAGGTGTAAAAAATCAACCAGAAAAGTTACTTATTTTGCGTACGCTGCCTAAACTATAAAAGATAGAACCATAAAATGTTCTAATTAATTGTAGATCTTATAAATATCTACAAAAAGTCCGCGACACACTATACCCATCTATGTCGAGTGAGGCACAGCAACCATTTTTTTATTTAAAAATCTTGAATTTTTTTTGGACTACATTTAAACGCGTTTATTTTACTCATGCTATTAATCCTTATCAAAATAAATGATTTCATCACTAAGAACAGTTTATGGAGATAATATTTGGTCTTTGAATGATTAAAATTGGACGTTTGGTTTTGAAGTTATGGCGAAATTAAAATATTACGATTTCTGCTGCACGGCCCGTTGTCTACACTATAATATTATAAAGAGGAAAACTTTGTTTGTTTGTTTGTTTGTTTGTTTGTTTGTTTGTTTGTTTGTTTGTTTGTTTGTACTGAATAGGCTCAAAAACTACTGGACCGATTTTAAAAATTCTTTCACCATTCGAAAGCTACATTATCCACGAGTAACATAGGCTATATTTTATTTTGGAAAAAAATAGGGTTCCGTAAGATATTTGGGTTTTTCGGACACAAGGTGTAAAAAATCAACCAGAAAAGTTACTTATTTTGCGTACGCTGCCTAAACTATAAAAGATAGAACCATAAAATGTTCTAATTAATTGTAGATCTTATAAATATCTACAAAAAAGTCCGCGACACACTATACCCATCTATGTCGAGTGAGGCACAGCAACCATTTTTTTATTTAAAAATCTTGAATTTTTTTTGGACTACATTTAAACGCGTTTATTTTACTCATGCTATTAATCCTTATCAAAATAAATGATTTCATCACTAAGAACAGTTTATGGAGATAATATTTGGTCTTTGAATGATTAAAATTGGACGTTTGGTTTTGAAGTTATGGCGAAATTAAAATATTACGATTTCTGCTGCACGGCCCGTTGTATTATATAAAGAGGTAATGTCGTTAAGTTTGTTTGTAGGGGGTAATCTTTAGAACTACTGAACCGATTTTAAAAATTCTTTCACCAGTAGAAAGCTACATTATTCCTGAGTGACATAGGCTATACGGGATCTTTAAAAACCTAAATCTACGCGGGCGAAGCCGCGGGGATCAGCTATATTATATAAAGAGGTAATGTCGTTAAGTTTGTTTGTAGGGGGTAATCTTTAGAACTACTGAACCGATTTTAAAAATTCTTTCACCAGTAGAAAGCTACATTATTCCTGAGTGACATAGGCTATACGGGATCTTTAAAAACCTAAATCTACGCGGGCGAAGCCGCGGGGATCAGCTATATTATATAAAGAGGTAATGTCGTTAAGTTTGTTTGTAGGGGGTAATCTTTAGAACTACTGAACCGATTTTAAAAATTCTTTCACCAGTAGAAAGCTACATTATTCCTGAGTGACATAGGCTATACGGGATCTTTAAAAACCTAAATCTACGCGGGCGAAGCCGCGGGGATCAGCTATATTATATAAAGAGGTAATGTCGTTAAGTTTGTTTGTAGGGGGTAATCTTTAGAACTACTGAACCGATTTTAAAAATTCTTTCACCAGTAGAAAGCTACATTATTCCTGAGTGACATAGGCTATACGGGATCTTTAAAAACCTAAATCTACGCGGGCGAAGCCGCGGGGATCAGCTAGTAAATAATAAAAGTAATAGAACAGTTCCGGGCGGTTTGTTTGTTCTGTTTTGTAAATGAACTCAATTATTGTTAAGTTGGCGTTTCCACGTTTTCAGACATGCTCACCCAGTTACTGATGCTGAGAGAACGACGATCTTTTGATAACTTTACGTAAGTGACATTCAATTGTATTACTTTACGTAAGTGACATCCAGTTGTTTATCTTTACGTAAGTGACATACGACTGGTAGAACTTCATTGCCACCCAAGTGCATAAATACTAAATTACGAGGCAGACTTAAGACACCAGTATTTTGTTCGACATTTTGCATGATAAATTAAAAAAAAATTTGTTTAGGAATATAGATAAAGCCCTTTTATAATACCATACCTACTCGGTATTTTGATCTTACTTTTAAATCCCCATTTCCCCATTTTAATTAAACTAAAAAAAATTGTTACTTTTTACTATTTTTGACAAATTTCATGTCAATAGCTTTTATAGTTACTGAAATAATCGACTGTGACAGACAGACGGACGGACAAAGTCACAGCATTCCATTTTGACCGTTTCGGTACGGAACCCTAATAAATAAGTGTTGTCTGTTTGCAGGTCGATAGTCGACAGCAAGTGAGGCGGCGCAAGGCTTCGACATGTCACATTAGGTTTGTACATCGCGTCGTGGTTCCGCGAGAACGTGATACAATATACAATATGCTAGGAGTATGTCGCGTATACTTGTATACCAGCTGATGCCCGCGACTTCCACCGCGTGGATTTAGGGGTTTAAAAATCCCGTCGGAACTCCTTGATTTTCCGGGATAAAAGTAGCTTATGTTCCTCTGCGTCCCTCCGACTATCTCTATGCCAAAAATCGATTGGTTGCTTAGTTAGGGCGTGAGGGGAGGACAAACAAACACACTTTCGCATTTATAAGATTAGTATAGATGTCGGGAAGAGTTGCTTCGTATCCCGCCTGCGGGGGGTTGCGCTTGGCGGTAATGTGTGTTTGTTTGTCGGTTCATGTGTTCCCTTATACTTACTTACCACCCTTACTTACCATACTACTTATTAGATTTAGATAAATGAGGTAAGGTGATGTAACGTCGTTAGGTTTCGTTGGATGTACACACACACACACACACACACACACACACACACACACACACACACACACAAACATACACATACAATATGAAGGATACGGCGAACTAAATCTACATCAAGAGAATATAAGCTTGAAATGAGTCAATCGTTTGGTGATCAATACTTCATTGTCTCATCATTGAATATGATATGGTTTTTTTAAATAAAAGCCGTGCGGCTGTGGCGAGTGGCGACTGGTGGCGAGTGGCGACTGGTGGCGAGTGGCGACTGGTGGCGAGTGGCGACTGGTGGCGAGTGGCGACTGGTGGCGAGTGGCGACTAGTGGTGTTTATACGAGAAGGTCGAATTTACGTTGAACTTAATTAAGTAGTCATAATAAATAGGAGCCCTTCCCGCCACGCGCTGCCATGTGCCATGTCGCACACACACACACACACACACACACACACACACACACACACACACACACACACACACACACACACAGTGCAGCACAGTGCTCGATGCGGCAGGGAGGTCGCTGTGCAGCTCTACTGTGCTGTGACGTCGCCCGTGTGACTGCAGCACAGTGCTCGCTGCGGCAGGGAGGTCGCTGTGCAGCTCTACTGTGCTGTGACGTCGCCCGTGTGACTGCAGCACAGTGCTCGATGCGGCAGGGAGGTCGCTGTGCAGCTCTACTGTGCTGTGACGTCGCCCGTGTGACTGCAGCGTGTGGTTACAATAAATACCAAGTCTTCATTTATATTTGTTAAATGAATTTTCAAATCACCTCGAAAATTATTTGGCTTGTTCAAATTTTTCTTTCCTACTATTACATTATTTCAAATTGTTACTGAAAGTTTTATTGAGTCCTCGCCCTCCAACATGCCCCGCTTCTCCAACGTGCCCCGCTTCTCCAACGTGCCCCGCTTCTCCAACGTGCCCCGCTTCTCCAACGTATATTTTATAACAATGTAACAACTTCCTAATACGATGAGCTGAGCAAGGACGAGGCCACGCGAGGCGCACGACGAGGCAAAGGCGTTCCACACGAGACGTCGAGTGACTTTTGGACTTTCCTGAGGCGGAAGGCAGGAGCTGCAAGTTTGTCTCTGTTTCTAGTTAGCCTATTGTGTAGATCACCAATTTTCTTGTAACTAAGAATATTTTGTCTTACAAAAATTATGTTATTATAAATATATTGTGTGCGTAATCCCAGCAAAATAATGTTGAATTTCAGGATTTGAGTTGGATAGATTTTTAGTGCGTAACGTCGTGTAATTGTGCGTGAAAGTTTTAAATTTGTGCGTCCAACCAATAAGTAGATATTCGAAAAAAACGCGTTTTGCCAGGAATACGTCATCCCAGCTACACATTTTTTTCCCAATGGACGTACGAGAAAAAAAATAGGTCCATGAATTAGTGCGTTTTAAGAGGTAAATGTGCGTGCTAAAATTAAATTTGTGCGTCATAACACTTCGAAGATATTCAGTTTTTTGCTGGGATGACGTTTAACCATTTCTTATATCTCTTAAACGGTTAAACGTATAGACGTGATTTTTTTTACACATATTGCTATGAATTTGTGCGTAATGTTTGTAAAAACAGAATTTAAAAAAAAATTACCGTTCAGTTTTTATAATTAAAAAATAAAATAACGTTATTAGGTCCTAGTACTTTAAATATGACCTCTAAAGATAAACTTATACCGTTGATTTGTCCCTTATAACGGCTCACAGTATCTTATCAAGTTTCATTGGAGTATTTTAAGTATTTATTGAATTATGAAGAAAATTACTACGACAGGACTACGATATTTTTCGACATTTAATTGGTCGAGTATTTTATGAGTTGGCTAATTAAAATTTCTACCAATAATTAGTGCGTCAGCTCATTTATCCATCTGCAAAAATATAGCCCAATACACAGATAAATTATAGAAATATAATCAAAAAACCTATAAGATGCGCAATACAATGATAAACCGACAAAGTTTGAATAGCCACAAAAAAGCGACCGTGTCATATATCGTGCTAACCTTCCAAAATTGATAGTATTGTGCCATTTCTTTTCTGGTACATGTGCGCACAAAATTATTAAGCTTTTTATTAATCTTACTATAATATAAATGCGTGCATTATTATAAAGTATGTTTGTTTGTTGGTTTGTCCTTCCATCACACCGCAACAGAGTTACAGATTGACGTGATTTTTGCATAAGTGACCCGTTACATTTATTCCGAAATATTAGAGTTCCCACGGGATTTTAACAAACAAAAGCAAACAGTCCTATTGTCTGGTCACAAGCCATAATTAAACAATATAGTTTTCTGAAAACTGTTAAACTAAGCCACCCGTTCGTCTTCAAAACACGGCAATAAAACTGAATTTTAAAACTAATAGGTACCAAAGGTTCCGACCACAGCCATCTTTACTTACAAGCCATGCTATTAAGTTTGGCAACGTCGCAATTAGGATCCGCCGTGAATCTGAATAAACCGATAGAGCTACAAGTGTACTAGTGGACAGCTTTCTATAGGCTGTATCTAGTTATATTTACAAACACTATGCACCTACTTACATTACAAATACATAAAATCATTAGTTTTTGAAATTACGTATTGACCACATACAGCCCACTTACTTAATGTAAGGCAGTACCTAGTAGGTATGTCTTTCGTAAGAATGTAGGAACTTAAAACTTGTTTGAAACTTTGAAGATCTACCTACTATTTCACTAAAATAAAACATAAATGAGGGTTAATAGATATTTTATTTCCTATTATAATTAGACTTAACAGTTATTTTATTTCCTGTCCTTTGTGATTGTCCTTTTCTTGGGCTTGCTGATGTAGTTCTTGACGACGCCCGCTGTTTATACAGCTGTTCCCTTTTAGAGGGATCCATCCTAGATGTTTTTTCGCACGTAACTTAGGTAACGCAAATTCTTAGGTAGGTTAGGGAAAATATGGGGCACTGCACCAGCTACTAGTTGATTCAACGTGATTTATCTCTATTTCTAGATTTTTTTACTATTTTGTTACTGTTGATTATTTTTATTGTTATGTTAATATGACAAATTATGTTAATACAATAATTTTAGATTACCTACTTAATTTACAATCGGTATTCAGTCAGAATATTGATCAACTAAAACTTAGAAAATAAAAAATATATTGAACTGTTCTGTTGTTTTATTTTCACTAACTATTATGTACGTACCTGTACTTAAGTGCGAAAAAAGTAATGGTACAATACTATCAATTTTGGAAGGTTAGCACGATATATGACACGGTCGCTTTTTTGTGGCTATTCAAACTTTGTCGGTTTATCATTGTATTGCGCATCTTATAGGTTTTTGATTATATCTCTATAATTTATCTGTGTATTGGGCTATATTTTTGCAGATGGATAAATGAGCTGACGCACTAATTATTGGTAGAAATTTTAATTAGCCAACTCATAAAAAACTCGACCAATTAAATGTCTAAAAATATCGTGTCCTGTCGTAGTAATTTTCTTCATAATTCAATAAATACTTACAATACTCCAATGAAACTTGATAAGATACTGTGGGCCGTTATAAGGGACAAATCAACGGTATAAGTTTATCTTTAGAGGTCATATTTAAAGTACTAGGACCTAATAACGTTATTTTATTTTTTAATTATAAAAACTGAACGGTAATTTTTTTTTAAATTCTGTTTTTACAAACATTACGCACAAATTCATAGCAACATGTGTAAAAAAAATCACATCTATACGTTTAACCGTTTAAGAGATATAAGAAATGGTTAAACGTCATCCCAGCAAAAAACTGAATATCTTCGAAGTGTTATGACGCACAAATTTAATTTTAGCACGCACATTTACCTCTTAAAACGCACTAATTCATGGACCTATTTTTTTTCTCGTACGTCCATTGGGAAAAAAATGTGTAGCTGGGATGACGTATTCCTGGCAGAACGCGTTTTTTTCGAATATCTACTTATTGGTTGGACGCACAAATTTAAAACTTTCACGCACAATTACACGACGTTACGCACTAAAAATCTATCCAACTCAAATCCAGAAATTCGACATTATTTTGCTGGGATTACGCACACAAATATATTGAGAGGCTACAGTAAGGATACCTATTTCCTTAAATTTCTCTCGAAGGGAATCGCGTGGTCTTAAGTTATAAATTGCGCGTATTGCCCTTTTCTGTAATACAAAAATTCTCCCAATATCTGCCGCTTTACCCCATATCAAGATTCCATAAGACATAATACTATGGAAGTAAGCAAAATATACTATCTTTGCGGTTTCCACGTCAGTTAACTGCCGAATCTTTCTAACAGCGTAAGCGGCAGAGCTCAATTTGCTAGCAAGAGTTGATATATGGGTGCCCCATTGAAGCTTCGCATCTAAGGTTATCCCCAAAAATGTTGTAGTCTCTTCTATTTTCAATGTATCGTTATTTATCATTAAATTAATGTTACTTGTGTTCTTGGTATTGGGCAGTGCGAATCCAACACACTTAGTTTTTTTTGCATTTAAAAGTAAATTATTTACGGTAAACCAGTGAGTTACAGTGAGATATGGCACCACTCACATCGTCAAAATTGTCTTTATTTCTATCAACTTTAAAAATCAAAGACGTATCATCAGCAAATAGTACAATATCGCAAGTATTTTGGACAAAATATGGTAAATCGATTATGTATACCAAGAACATGAAAGGACCTAGAATAGAGCCTTGAGGAACACCCATTAGTGAGGCTGATCCGGATGACTTTACATCGTTAACACACACTGTTTGAATACGATTACCAAGATAAGACGCAATGAGACCAAGCGCAGTGTCTTTGATTCCGTAGTGGCTCAATTTAACCAGGAGAGTCTCGTGCTCAACGCAATCAAATGCCTTGGATAAGTCACAAAAAATACCAATGGCATTCTGTGAGCCTTCCCATGCACTGAATATATGCTTTAACAGCATTGCGGCCGCGTCGGTTGTTGATCGACCTTTAGTGAAACCATACTGCTCAGAATGGAGTAGCTTATTTAGATTAAAATGCCGAAGCAGTTGGTTGAGCATGATTTTCTCAAATATCTTGCTCAGTGTTGGCAAAATTGAAATTGGCCTGTAATTATTTGGGTCACTTCTGCAACCAGATTTAAAAAGAGGTATCAATTTACTACATTTCATGAGGTCTGGAAAGGATCCTGAATCCACAGATTCATTAAAACTCATTATCCAGTAGTTTGAGCTGTGCGTTGATAGATCAGTCAGTCAGTCAGTCAGTCACCTTTTCCTTTTATATATATAGAAAAATAGAAAAATTTCACGATTCTTACTTCAAAACTAACTGACTTTCATTCAAACTTCAAAGTTCAAACCCCTATTTCACCCCCTTAAGGGTTGAATTTTCAAAAATCCTTTCTTAGCGGATGTCTACGTCATAATAGCTATCTGCATGCCAAATTTCAGCCCGATCCGTCCAGTAGTTTGAGCTGTGCGTTGATAGATCAGTCAGTCAGTCAGTCAGTCAGTCAGTCAGTCAGTCACCTTTTCCTTTTATATATATAGAAGAAGAAGATAGATAACATTTTACTTGACCTAATCTACTGGGATTCGTAAAAATCCCCGTAGATTTGGTCACTGCCCAGATAATCACTTCCCATCTAAGCTTCGAAGGAGTCGGAACCCGGACTTCAGTTATAAGTTATAAGCATAGGAGGACACACAAGTGACAAGTTGGGAGCCGCAATTCAATATCAGACAACTGCAGACTCCCCGCGACTTGTGTGTTGTCAACTCATGTATGTGGCAAACTTCCTCGATTTAGTCAATAAGCCACGTGAGTAATTAGCTGTGCATAAAATGCAAAAGGGAGGTAATTGAAATTTTTGGTAATTTACATTACCAACGTTAAAATAATATTACATTGTGGCTAATTCCGTTGTACACAGTCTCTAAACTAAACTAAAATGACAAGTAGGTATAAATCTATTGCTATCCCTTTCATAATGTTGCCTGCGGAAAAGGAAAGCACTAGTTTTAGACCTATTAATTTAGTTTAGTTTAGAGATTGTGTACAAGAGAATTGGCCCCAATAAGAGAATAATTTTTATTATACTAAAACTAGGAACAAAATTAACTTTACAGTTTACACATCTATTCCAGTTTACCTTAGTAATCACAAAAAACACACTTATGAAAAATATGGCATAGGCCCGCATAGCTATATCGTACCATAAAGGTACTTGTCATGTTTCAATCTACTTCAATATGAGTAGGGCATAGAGTGGAATGGAGACATTCCGTGCGTTATCTTGGTGTAACTATGGATACTAAATTAAATTGGACTAAACACATTGCAAATCTTCGTGTCAAGGGCGCGCAAGCACCCTTGACACGAAGCACTCGGTGCTCTGAGCCCAGTTTTAAATCGTAAGAGTAATCTTAGCCCTAAAACTAAACTTAAAATTTACAGTGTACTTGTCAGACCTTCCATAACTTATGCATGCCCTATTTGGAGCAGCACTTGTGTTACTAATTACAAGCTTCTACAAGTTATACAAAACAAAGCATTAAAAATATCTTATAATACTCCTTTTAAGAGTAACTTAAACCACTAACACCACGAGATAAAATTTCCTACTTTACTTGATTTTATATTAAAATTGACATTAAAATTCTACGTATGAATAAAAATTACTGCTTATTGTTTCCGCGGGCTGGTGTGAACTGTGAATGCATAGCGTAACTAATACCTACGACACGTGTGCATCATCTTGAATTCCCCGTTCTCGCCTGCCTACCGTACATGTGCGAGGGGCAGGGTAGCGCTGCACGCGGACCGTACACTGGCCAGTGTACCGGTTTCGTAATGCAAGCTGAGACAGTTTACTAATACGAGTAGGCATAACTTACCTAGTTGTACCCGCGTTTTTTAAACAAATAATAACTTTTTTTTGTAAGCGAATATACCATTTAAGTATATTGCATTCAATTAATTCGTTTTGTGATATAAATGTAAGTATCTATGATTAAACGTGTAAGATAATATTCCTTTATAAACTTTAAGAGGCGCGACTTAGCCTGTAAGTATTAATAATTTAAGTTTAACATTATAATATAACGTTATATATGTTTTGTAAAATGTTTATTGATAATAAAGAAATTTAAAAAATAATAAATAAATAAATATGATTAGGTCTCGAGTAGGTATAGACTATAGTCAATTAACATAAGAATGTACCTACTTATAGGTAAACATATTATGCTTCACGACTCACGACACCACGACACAAACATCAACTGGGCTTATTTGGTATTTTGTAAAAGTATTCAGTTACTCCGTAGCTTAGGTACAATATGTAATTTTTAAGGAAACTTTGGAAAATAGCCACTACAAATTAAAAACTAGGTAAGTACCTAATTGGTAAAACAATATTATCATTCATATTTTGTATTTAATTACAAAATTAGTGCAAACTTAATCTAGTTACCTTCTTCAAAACTTAAATATACTTAACAAAATATTAAAAAAAAAAATAACAGTATCTAGCACCTAATATATAATTTTGACAACTATATACCACCATGGCTTTTTAATTTTTAAACAATTTACATAATGATTCAGTTGTACTCAATCTCTAAATTAAAAAAATGTCGTGTCTAAATCTAGTGCTATTCTGTTCTCTGGGTGCCTGGTGCACTTCGACCGTTCGTTGTGACAGATCGTTTTTCCACGCACATACAAAGTACTAACTGTGAAACCAACAGGTCTCTTATTGGGCGAGGGTGGACCAACAAATTCCTTAGAGGCCGGCACAAGGACTGTGTGGGTGTGCGGGGTGTCCCCACCCCGATTGCCATCTCGACCTGTCGCGTACTATACATGACTTTCTTTATTCTTTATTTATTTGCATTCATGTCTTACATCATAACATATATAATATTACAATATTACAACATGAAGCCCCGTCAGGGCATTGCAAAATATAACATTTGTACATTATAATATATAAATCATAATATTACATCATTCTAAACTTCGATACATAGTTATTTTAAGTTACAATATCAGTTCAAGATTGGAAAGTGCTACACATAGCGTCTATAGCGACACCCGTTGAGGATGAGCACGGGGGATGTGCGGGTGTGCGGGTGTGCGGGTGTGCGAGTGTGCGGGTGTGCGAGTGTGCGGGTGTGCGGGTGTGCGGGTGTGCGGAGCGTCCCCCCGCCTCATACCCCGTCGCGTACTATACCAATGTTCAGGTATTATGGTGAAATCATCACCATCAACCCATTGCCAGCTCACTAGGTACTGAGCACGGGTCTCCTCTCAGAGAGGGGTTGGTTATAGTCTACCACGCTGGCCCAGTGTGGTTCAGCAGATGTCGCACACGTTTGATAACATTATGGAGAACTCTGGCATGCAGGTTTCCTCGCGATGTTTCCCTTGAAGCAAGTGATAACATCCATACTAATCCATTCTAATATTATAAATGCGAAAGTGTGTCTGTCTGCCTGTCCGTCCGTCCGTCCGTCTGTCTGCTAGCCTTTCACGGTCCATCTGTTCAACTGATTTTGCCGAAATTTGGTACGTGATAGCTTGCATCCCGGGAAAGGACATAGGCTACTTTTATCTCGGAATTTGAAAGATTTCCATCCACGCGAATTCGCGGGCATCATCTAGTAATATTATAAGTTCTAAAAGTTAGAGGTGCGTGCCCGGGATCGAACCCCCGACCGCCCCAATAGGAGGCGAATGTCGGAACCACTAGGCTCAGCCATACATTACATACCTCCATATTTCTTATACGGTTAAAGCTAGTGATATTTTGAATTGCATAAAACGCATAGCTCGCAAAACTAGAAGTGCGCGGCCAGGGCTCGAACCTCGGACTCCACGTAGGTACTGGAGGTTGTCGATGTCTCTAGAGTAGATGCTAGTGCCATCTAGGAAATAACAATGTTACAAATGTAGTTGTGAGACTTGCTGTTAGATGTCGTTATTAGCAAACATTAGTGATGTGTCTACGTTCAATGGCACAAAGCAAACGTTTGCTTGGTGTTATTTGCGTTTACCGTAAGATGGCGCTTTCCGGTATTAAGTAAAAATATAATTATATTTTTTAACTAAATTATCCTCAAATTAGCTGTGATAGGCTAGTAGGTAAACTGTCCGCCCCCTAATCAGTCTCCCGTGGGGAACTCTTTGATTTTCCGGGATCAAAAGTAGCCTATGTTAATAATTATTATTGTCTTTGAAAAAGTTTGAAATAAATATGTGCATCTTTTGTAAACTATAAGTCCATTATACATATTATGTAGGTACATCCAATTCCAAAAACTGTATTGTAGCGAATTTAAGAAAAACATGTTGGTCTTTGTAAAAACCTCGAAAGTAGACAAAAGGGGGGGAAAAAATAATTTCTCGGCGTGCTTCCAAATCTACTACATTGAAGTATCTATATAATATTACTAGTAGGGTGTGTGGGTGCGCGGACCACTGAAGTGGTCCGCGAGCATGCAGCGTTAGTTTTTCAAAATGTGGACTTTATTTGCCATACATTTTCTATGGAAAAATAAATTCCGCCATCTTGAATTTTTTTTCTATTCGTCGAGTAGACCTTCGGATATTGATCACCTTTTGCGAAGAAACTACTCTTCCATCTTTTATACTCTCCAAGATAGACACCGACGAAGTTTGTATGGCGGCCATCTTTTTTTCGCCATTTTGAATTTTTTTTCAGCTCATGGGCAATTGGATGACGTTTCGAATGACATTTGCTCAAGCACCCCCCACCTATCTTCAATACCTTAAGCGTGCTCTTCACTTGTCTCCGAAATCCTCAATCATCAGCTCTCTCCTTATTTTTGTTCCGAATGAATTTTTGTCTTCTATACGAATATATCAGTAAAAAAAAATTTTTTCATACAAAAATGTTCAGGAGAGGTGATCAATGAGTGAGTCAGTCAGTCAATCAGTGAATCAGCACGAACAGCTATAATATATATATTAATGTATAGCTGATCCCCGCGGCTTCGCCCGCGTAGATTTAGGTTTTTAAAGATCCCGTATAGCCTATGTCACTCAAGAATAATGTAGCTTTCTACTGGTGAAAGAATTTTTAAAATCGGTTCAGTAGTTCTAAAGATTACCCCCTACAAACAAACTTAACGACATTACCTCTTTATATAATACTAGCTGATCCCCGCGGCTTCGCCCGCGTAGATTTAGGTTTTTAAAGATCCCGTATAGCCTATGTCACTCAGGAATAATGTAGCTTTCTACTGGTGAAAGAATTTTTAAAATCGGTTCAGTAGTTCTAAAGGTTACCCCCTACAAACAAACTTAACGACATTACCTCTTTATATAATACTAGCTGATCCCCGCGGCTTCGCCCGCGTAGATTTAGGTTTTTAAAGATCCCGTATAGCCTATGTCACTCAGGAATAATGTAGCTTTCTACTGGTGAAAGAATTTTTAAAATCGGTTCAGTAGTTCTAAAGATTACCCCCTACAAACAAACTTAACGACATTACCTCTTTATATAATATAGCTGATCCCCGCGGCTTCGCCCGCGTAGATTTAGGTTTTTAAAGATCCCGTATAGCCTATGTCACTCAGGAATAATGTAGCTTTCTACTGGTGAAAGAATTTTTAAAATCGGTTCAGTAGTTCTAAAGATTACCCCCTACAAACAACTTAACGACATTACCTCTTTATATAATATAGCTGATCCCCGCGGCTTCGCCCGCGTAGATTTAGGTTTTTAAAGATCCCGTATAGCCTATGTCACTCAGGAATAATGTAGCTTTCTACTGGTGAAAGAATTTTTAAAATCGGTTCAGTAGTTCTAAAGATTACCCCCTACAAACAAACTTAACGACATTACCTCTTTATATAATATAGCTGATCCCCGCGGCTTCGCCCGCGTAGATTTAGGTTTTTAAAGATCCCGTATAGCCTATGTCACTCAGGAATAATGTAGCTTTCTACTGGTGAAAGAATTTTTAAAATCGGTTCAGTAGTTCTAAAGATTACCCCCTACAAACAAACTTAACGACATTACCTCTTTATATAATACAACGGGCCGTGCAGCAGAAATCGTAATATTTAATTTCGCCATAACTTCAAAACCAAACGTCCAATTTTAATCATTCAAAGACCAAATATTATCTCCATAAACTGTTCTTAGTGATGAAATCATTTATTTTGATAAGGATTAATAGCATGAGTAAAATAAACGCGTTTAAATGTAGTCCAAAAAAAATTCAAGATTTTTAAATAAAAAAATGGTTGCTGTGCCTCACTCGACATAGATGGGTATAGTGTGTCGCGGACTTTTTTGTAGATATTTATAAGATCTACAATTAATTAGAACATTTTATGGTTCTATCTTTTATAGTTTAGGCAGCGTACGCAAAATAAGTAACTTTTCTGGTTGATTTTTTACACCTTGTGTCCGAAAAACCCAAATATCTTACGGAACCCTATTTTTTTCCAAAATAAATATAGCCTATGTTACTCGTGGATAATGTAGCTTTCGAATGGTGAAAGAATTTTTAAAATCGGTCCAGTAGTTTTTGAGCCTATTCAGTACAAACAAACAAACAAACAAACAAACAAACAAACAAACAAACAAACAAACAAACAAAGTTTTCCTCTTTATAATATTAGTGTAGACTAATACAACGGGCCGTGCAGCAGAAATCGTAATATTTTAATTTCGCCATAACTTCAAAACCAAACGTCCAATTTTAATCATTCAAAGACCAAATATTATCTCCATAAACTGTTCTTAGTGATGAAATCATTTATTTTGATAAGGATTAATAGCATGAGTAAAATAAACGCGTTTAAATGTAGTCCAAAAAAATTCAAGATTTTTAAATAAAAAAATGGTTGCTGTGCCTCACTCGACATAGATGGGTATAGTGTGTCGCGGACTTTTTTGTAGATATTTATAAGATCTACAATTAATTAGAACATTTTATGGTTCTATCTTTTATAGTTTAGGCAGCGTACGCAAAATAAGTAACTTTTCTGGTTGATTTTTTACACCTTGTGTCCGAAAAACCCAAATATCTTACGGAACCCTATTTTTTTCCAAAATAAAATATAGCCTATGT
The DNA here is from genome assembly GCF_902806685.2 of Maniola hyperantus. Taxonomy (NCBI): domain Eukaryota; kingdom Metazoa; phylum Arthropoda; class Insecta; order Lepidoptera; family Nymphalidae; genus Maniola; species Maniola hyperantus. The sequence continues at coordinate 81,275 of NC_048564.1, forward strand.
TACTCGTGGATAATGTAGCTTTCGAATGGTGAAAGAATTTTTAAAATCGGTCCAGTAGTTTTTGAGCCTATTCAGTACAAACAAACAAACAAACAAACAAACAAACAAACAAACAAACAAACAAACAAACAAACAAACAAAGTTTTCCTCTTTATAATATTAGTGTAGATATGAGAAAGATAAACGCATGCCAAGTTTCATGCTTTCTTCCAAGTTTCTTCCGGACCGTATTTCGAGCTAACGAGCCGTATTATAATACCTACGATGAAACCGTTTTTTTTTTTCTAATAAGTATCTACCTAATTATTTTATTTAATAGGAAGATACAAAAAACAAAAATACCAAACTTATTCTAGAACATAAAAATTATAAAGGGCCAAGAGGCGCAAATATGAGAATATAGAAAATAGTTTCATATTTGTGCCTTTTGGGGTGGAGACCATGGGTTCGTGGGGCGAGGATGCTAGATCCTTTTTTAAGGACCTTTCATCCCGTCTCGCGGAATCCACGGGGGACCGGAGGGCTGACAGTTACCTCGGCCAGCATATTAGTCTGGCCATTCAACGAGGTAACGCTGCCAGCGTTCCCAGCACCCTGCCTCGTTGCGGTGGTTTAGATGATATTTTCGATTTGTAATTTTTATGTTTTATTATTTTACATTTGAAGTAAAGTATAAGTATAACCTACCTGACCATATATACCTAATTATTGTTTCGTCTTTTTCGTCGTAGGTACCTACTTTGTTTACCTAGGAGTCCTAGGACCTACGTAAGTGTTCCTAGACTTACTACACGTACGACTTTACAGTGCGACAAGACTATCTTGGCGCGTGGCAAAAACGGGACTAACGTTGCCGTCAACAAGGCTCTCTTGGCACTTGAATGACATTGACAGGGGTCCCCTTTGTTCTTGTTTGAATATTCTAAGGGCCGGTTGTTTCAACAAATTTTGACGGACACGTAACCTTTAAATATGGCGCTAACGAACGTAAGTAAAGAAAAACCGTTGATTCAGCATCTATTAGCGCTAACGTTCGTTAAAAAGTTACGTTTACGTTAACCAGTGCTGGCGCCATTGGTGATCGTCAAATCAGTTCGTAACTTCATACTTCTTACAAACGGAATATTTTATTTACAAATTATAATGATATCAATTTAATTCAATGCTTTAAATGGTAGTTTTTTGAAGATGAAAGATAATTTGTATATAATTTGTAAGAAAGAAAAAGTGTTTAAAATGCGAAGTAGCAATATTAATAACTATGTATAAAATTTAATATACTTAAAATGAAATAAAAAAAGGATACGGAGAAGTAAGTTAATTTTTAGGGCTAGTTTCGCAACCAAAATAACAATTACGAACAGTTTTTGTACAGTGAAGCAACGCACTTAAATTAACAGATGTTAAAGTTCGTCTACGTCTGTTAAATTTTAACGAACGTATCTTACGAAGACCAATGGTTTGAAACAACCGGCCCTAAGCCTTTGTTCTCCACCAGCACCCCTCTGTCAATGTCATTCAAGTGCCAAGATAGCCTTGTCGCAATTTAGCGGGAATCCCGCTGCGCGTTTGCGGGAGAATGACAGCACGATCGCAATCCCCTCTGATTGGTTGACGCTCGCTCACTATTGGCTACAATGCATTGTTGCAACAAGAATCGCACAAATTCAGCCAATCACAACAATTGAGATTGTAATAATGATAGGTATGCCCTACTGAGCAAAAAATTGATTTGTAATCATTCGCGTCGCGCGATAGCCAATCGCTGCCGCGGCGACCGACCCCCTGCGCGCGCATCGCGAGAGGGGCCCCGAAACAGGGCCGTGCGGGGAGGTGCGGAGTGCGACTGACGGCGGGTCACTTCTCTATCGTTATCCTACGACGAGTCGGCTCTCGTCTGTGAACTCGCCCGTGACCTCGCCTGGTATACGTGCAGGCTGAGGCGGAACGGCTGATCATCTCACCGGATCGGACCCGGCACAGTTAACAAATCGCCATTGCTCATGAGACAAGTGCGGGAGCGCCCCCCGCCGGCTCCGGGGCTCCGCACGACGAGACGACGCGCGACGTAGCGTCAGTGTCCTCCCGCAATCCAGCCGCGCAAGTGAATCGTAAGTGTTCACTCTTATTATGTAATTTCATACACAATAATAGTAGGTAATGGTTCGCCTCAGCCCTCATCACAACACTCGACACCTCGCGGTATCGCATAATTCCCACAAGAACACGTCCGCCTGTTCAAATGCCGAGAGCAATAACGCAACAACTTTTCTTCACTATTAGTTATTGTGCAGTTTTGATACAAGTATTTATGCTCACGAAAAATGAAAAAATTTCGTTTCTTTATAATAATATTTATCTAATTTTAATATTTGATGTTCAAGTACAGGATATAAATAAAATTCGACACAAATTTCAGTTTCTAATATGTAGCCGTTTTTGATATGCAGGCCGTAGCGTTGACCCATTTCGTATGGGAGCCCCCCTGAAATAAAGCTTTTATATTTTTTTACTAGCAGTTGCCCGCGACTTCGTCCGCGTAAATTTTCTGGTCTCTCATGAGATCAGAAATTTTCCCGCTGCAATAGGCCTCACTTATCTACTCACTAAGTCTCAGCTTATGGAACGGAACAAAGAATACCTCAACGCCAATTTTCATATCTTTAACTTCAAAAACATAGGACTTTTATATAACCTTACAACCCTCATTTTACCCCCTTAGGAGTGGGAATTTTTTTTGGTGGTGAAATCTTTTTTATTTGATACTTACTTACCCGTTAAATAGAGCCTAACTTAGCAATAATTAAAACTTTCCCTTACAAACTTTCATCCCATATTTTACCACCCTTACGAAATAACTTATACAGATTTTTATTATTTAAAGCTAATCTCTATTTTCACGTCTGTAACTTAAAAAACATAGGACTTTCATACAACCTTCCACCCCCCATTTCACCCTCTTAGGGGGGATTTTCGTAAGATCCTTCTGATCTAACGGGCTAGAAAGGATCTACGTTTCAAATTTCAAGTTAAACTAACAATAATTGAAACTTTTCCATTGAAACTCCCCCCCCCCCCCTATTTCATTGTTCAAAATGAGATTTTCATTATTTAAAGCTTCAAAAAGATAGGACTTTCATACAACCTTCGACCCTCGTCCCTCCCTTTCAAAGTTTCACCCCCTTAGGGATTTGGGTTTAGGTTAGGGAAAAACCCGTTTCTTAGCTTAAAGAACCTATGTTTTAAATTTCAAGTAAAAATAACAATAGTTATAGGCTTTATAGTTTCTGAGATTTTGTGATTAGTCAGTCAGTCAGTAAGTAAGTGAGTGGAGTGAGTGGTATTTCGCTTTTATAGATATAGAAGATAGATAGATCATGCAATATTCAGCCGAAGGCCATCTGTTTACGGATTGATGTGATTTATTTGCATGTGTATAGATAAAGACCTGGAGAGTGACATAGGCTGCATTTTATCCCAGAAAATCAAAGAGTTCCCACGGGATTTTTTAAAAACCAATTCCACGCGGACAAAGTTGCGAGCATCAGCTAGTTATTTTTTAATTTTTAGTGTACAAACAATTTTTTAAAAAAATTGAAGCTACTCAATGAGCTCTAAATAATGATCCCCACATACTACGGTAAGAAAAACAATTTGCCCCTTTAATAAATAATTCAATTGAAATTCTAATTCAATATTTGGTTTTGGATCATCATCATCATCATCATTTACCTATGTGAATCGAATCGATTGTGTGTCCTGGGTATATATACTCGTATACATGTATCATATACTATGTTGTGTACCATATAGGTACTGTATTTAAACAACAACTACTGAACACAACGATTTATAGTTTGTAGGCTGTGTGCTTTTTTGGGTTTTTCTTTCACAGTTCATTGCGATTTTCTAGCTCGGAAAAGAATTATTTCGTACACCCAAAATATAATTTTCATATTTAGGTATGTATGGAACTCTGCCCCAGCCAAGTGCGAGGCCCGACTCGCACTTGGCTGGTTTTTGAAATATTTTTATTATGGCAGTTTATATTAAACCCATACCCCCTTGGTTTCTACACGGCATCGTACTGGAACGCTAAATCGCTCGGCGGGCACTGTTTCATCGGTAGTGTGATAACTAGCCACGGCCGAAACCTCCCACCAGACCAGACCGGAGAAAATTTAGAAATTATTAAATTCCAAATTTTCCCTGCCGGGAATCGAACCCGGGACGTCCCACTGATAAGAGCACAGCGCTCACCACTGCGCCATCAGGAGAGTCGTGAAGCTATTATCGAACAGGAGGGCGAAGTGTTTTCCTCTTCAGTTCGTTAGGCAGCTAGTCCGTAGCGCTGGCGCTGGCTCGGCAGTCGGCCGTAGCACTGCAGATGCAGTTCCTACGTAGCTTCTTTGATAGGCGAGTTACGTAACGACTGCGCAAGCTGCTCACTCATTCCTCAATTCACACTCCAAAAACCGTACACGAAGGGTTCCGTGCCGTCATCGTTATGTGTACGGCAGTCGAGTCGCTCGAGGGCCGCGATGACTGTCGCCGATCGGCTCGTACGGATGTGAGGCAATATCTGTCTATCCGCCGCTAGGCTGCGGCGGCGTCGCGCGTCGTGACGGGTGTCCGCCCAGCTCGGCACCGACTCGATACTCGATACTCGATACTCGATACACAATGCGCTCTAGGCAGGAAGGTATTGTTCATCGAACCATTAATCAATCGATCAATATCCATGACTATTCAACTTCTTTTTGTCGTGTACAAATGATCCAAATTGGTTGACAATAAGTTATTCCTATAGTCGGGGACAAGTCGAGATGGCAATCGGGGAGAGAACGCCCCGCACGGTGCGGGCGAGCGCGAATGCCATCTCAACCTGATGCGTATTAAATATATTATGTTATAGTACACACTACACTACTCAGAGTGAGACCAATCTTCTCTATATAATTATAAAAATGAATCGCTGAATGTGTTGCTGATCGCAAATCTCGAGAACAGCTGAAACCATAGACAATAGTACATATTGCACGAGACCGGGAAGTAAGCTTTTGCTGGTCGAGTGTGAGTTATACGAGTCTATACGAGGCCAGAAAGGCACTCCCGGTCGAGGCATGTATATTGTATAGTGTTCTTTTATCGAAAAGACTAAAGGAATAGGCGATCGCTAATCGCAGGTAACGTTGTCTAGCATTCGAAATTCGTTTCGTAAAAGCGATAGCGAATCAAGAAATGGAATCGCTCAGAATCGAATGCAGTTTGTCTAGGCCCTCTGAATCGATTTCGCTAATTCTTTTTTCATAATATTCATTGAAGTACGGGGATGGTTCTTACGGAGAGAAAAGTTTAAAAAAGAATCGACTGTTAGGCGGTACGAAGTTCGCCGAGGCAGCTAGTTAGATTATAAAATCTAACTAATAATAAATAGTGAGGGTCTCTCTCGCTCTCTCGCTCCCGAGGGGTAGAGAGTTTCCCGGGAAGCATGTCGGCATACCTACGAAGTGGAGTCGACAAGGTCGCCAGGGAGCCGCAGGGGACGCCATTCAATTGTGAGACAATGCTGCATTCATCTGCTCGCTGTGCGATCATTAATATGATACGCACAACTATGTACTTTTAATGAAGAATACGACGTACGTATGTAATCAGGTATCAGCTGCGCCCTAGCCGCATGGCGACGATCTGTAGCTACGCGCTGTGTGGCTGACGGTGTCCCCCCGCCTCATACCCCGCTTGCCATCTCGACCTGTCGCGGACTATAGTTGGCAGGTCGCTCCAAATGAGAATCTAACGTGCGATTCGTCAGGCGCCCTTCCCATTGATCCCGCAACGGTCGGAGTTTAGTTAGAAGTAGGACGACAGTAGGTATATACGTACGTATAGTATATGTAGGACGTCAACTCGGCAAGACCGCGCGTCCTGTCGCATACTACGATTTCTATATTATTGTATAGCGCTGCATGAGCTAAGCCCTCGTCACCGCGACGCTCGTTAGCTCACGCCTCCGCCGGCACTCGGCAGTTCGTGCTCCGCTGGTGACACGCCGCACGCGCGCCCGCAGCTGAGTCGCGCACACACGCACCACGAGTACCTGCCTCGATCTCGTGGGGACCGGGATAACCTGGGACTCCTAGGACGCGTATGTTAACATTTCCTTTTTTATCGCCATAGTGAAGTACTGTTTCAAAAATTTGCACGTAAAGCTTAAAACTTACTTAACCAATAATTTCATTTCATTTAATAATTCATTCATTTTTCATTTCATTTAAAAATTTAATATACAAGCAGTTGGCCGCGACTTCGTCCGTGTTATACTGATCGACCCATAGCGGGCCAGCATCGAGTACGGCTCTCCTCTCAGAATAAAAAAGCTTTATGATTGCCACAGTCTGCTACGCTGGCCCAGTGCGGATCGGCAAACTGCACACACCTTTGAGAACATTATGGAGAATTATAAAGAGAATTAGAAAGATCTAAATATATAAGAGATCTTAACGATACAATTAAAAGAGCTCTTGCCACCATAAATATTCCTGCGCTCATTGAGCCGGCAGGGATTAGTCGGGATGATGGCAAGAGACCTGATGGATTGACGCTGGTTCCCTGGGAACGGGGACGGGCGCTAATGTGGGACGCAACTTGCGTTGACACATTGGCCCCGTGTCATATCAGGAAGACAGCATCAAGACCGGGAGCCGCAGCAGAAACAGCTGAAAACGGCAAGCGGCGCAAGTATGCCTCTCTTATAGAGAGTTACATTTTTGTGCCGTTTGCCGTGGAGACCCTGGGGCCATGGAGTCTTAGTGCTAAAATTTTTTACGAGACATTTCACCGCGATTAATAGCCTCAACTGGTGACAGAAGGGCTGGCTCATTTTTTGCGCAGCGGATCAGCCTGGCTGTCCAGCGCGGAAATGCAGCCAGTATTCTTGGCACCATTCCACGCGTTCATGATTTATATAGTAATTAGATAAGGCTAGCTTTAAGTTTTATTGTATTAAAGAGGAAATATTAAAGAAAAAACGGAAGCCTTGTGGGACCACTTCGTTGTCTGTCTGTTTGTCTGTCTGTCCGTTTGTCCATCTGTTCGTCTGTCTGTCGTGTCTGTCAAAAAAACCTATAAGGTAGATACTTCCCAATGACTTAGATTCATTAGAATCATGAAATTTGGCAGATAGATAGGTCTTATAGCACACGTAACAGGAAAATCAAAGAACCGTGAATTAGTGGTTAAAAATTAAAATATTTTCATGAACAAATAATTAGTAGGATAGGACTAGTATACCGAGTGGGATATCATAATATGAAAGTTAAGTTATTAGTTAAGTATTTGTGATCTTTTTTTTGTCTTCATGCTTTGTTTTTTGTTTTGTTTTGTTTATGTACGTTTGTCTGGTGTTGTAATGTTGTTGTGTTTTGTAACTGTGCGCTATGGTCCCAAATAAAAGTTTTATTTATTTATTTAAAGAGCTTTACCTGTACATTCTAAAATAGATTTTTATTTATGTATGGGCATAATAGTTTTTGATTTACTTATCTTTCGAGGTTTTACCTCGAAAAATCGTCAATAGGAATTTATGTACAGAAAACCTAACATACTAACTATAATAGTTTTTTTTTTAGTAATTTATGTTTTATACATGCTTACAAAGCTTAAGTTATCTATAAAATGGCAAATTAAACACACAAACACCATTTCATTCGATTTTGTTAACAAACAATGTACCTAATGTGACAACTTTTTTCGTTTAGCTGTTAGCACAACAGCTAAAATAAATAATTTAACGGCAAAATTCTGTGATATATTTTAATATTATACTGTATTTATATTTATGAACTCAGTATTTTTCCTTTTTCATTTGACAATATTTTTTTTACAAATTTGACATATTTTGATACAATAAGTAAAAAAAAAGCTTTTGGGGACCCCAACTTTGGATGTGTCATCCGTCAATCGATTTTGTTGGTATAAAATGTACCCTATGTCACCCGGACCTTAACAACAAATCTATTGACACCCATTCATCAAAATCGGCTCAGTAGTATAGCACAGTGGAGCACACATACATACATACATACACACACACTGCTAAAATTATAACCCTTCATTTTGGCTTTGCCGTAGTCGTATCAATCAAAGAGTTCCCACGGGATTTTTACAAAATCCAATTCCGCGAGGTCGAAGCCGCGGCAATCAGCTAGTTATATAATATTTTTGAGTTTGAATTAAATTTTTGAAAAGAACAACGGCAGAGTTTCCTGGTACTGGAAGTACAGACGTTTGGAATGTACGGCAGGGTAGATTCACTCGACGATTCGCAAAGCAATTTGCAAAAGTTTATTTGAGGTAGGTATTGTTTCCTCGTTGCTATTTATAAGTTATCGCCTTTGTGTTTGTGTGCAAATGTATTCTGGTTGAAACCAGAAACGAGTTTGTCTCGTAATGAGGTCCGGGATCGAGGCCGACCCACTTCGCGCGTCACGCCACTTGTCCCAGTTAGCGCTCACGCCGCACGCCGCACGCCGCACGCCGCACGCCGCACCGGGCCGTGCTGGGCTACTTGCTGTATGTTGTAGAGAAGCAGGCGTTACTTTACACTTGTCCCAGTTAGCGCTCACGCCGCACGCCGCACGCCGCACGCCGCACGCCGCACGCCGCACGCCGCACGCCGCACGCCGCACCGGGCCGTGCTGGGCTACTTGCTGTATGTTGTAGAGAAGGAGCATCCTCGGCGAAACGTGCGTCGAGTGTGCTGCGTGTTGCTTGCTTGTTTAGCAGTGGGATTTCGCATGCTGCATGTTGCACCATACAGATTCGACCTGTTTCAGCGGATTATAGCTTTTGGTTCATTGTACCTATATTTGCAGCTCTTCGGGCGCGACTCGAGAGTGGGTGGCTCGAAGTAACGTTCTCATGATTCCGTCCGTTCCGTGCGAACAGCTGGTTTGGTTGTTGTTGTAAAGCACTAAGCAGGCAGCTCGTGACAACTAAATCCACAACAGACGTAGAGAGTAGAGTTGTAGAATTAAGAGCCGGTGACATCAATCGAACACATTTTAATCTTTACTAATAACATTTCATGCTTTGTCTGTGTAAAACCTTCTATATTATCAAAGCGACTCATTCACTCACTGACTGACTGATTTATCACGAGATCTCAGAAACTATAAAGCTTACAAACTTGAAATTTGAAAGGTAGGTTCTTTCTAGAACGTAGATGTCGGCTAAGAAACGGATTCGAGAAAATCTACACTTGGGGGGGGGGGGGGGAGGGGGGTGAATGAGAGTTGAAAGGTTCTATGATAGTCCTGTTTTGAAGTTAGAGATATGAAAATAAGTGAGTACGTATAACTTAATATTTTAATTCTCGTACTCCAGCTGCAGTGGTACAATGTATAGGGCTCTTCATTATTTCTACAATTACTCTAAAATGTAGGAGTGCTAAAATAAAGCTTATAGTCCGATTTCCACCGCGCTCGTGACGCGGGGCAGCTAGCGGAGATGCAAGGCGAACTCAATTAACTACATGATCTAAATGTCACATTTTACATACTCACCTATTTATTATTATGCACTGTGATCCCTTATTATAAATGCGAAAGTGTGTTTGTTTGTTGGTTTGTCCTTCAATCACGTCGCAACGATGCAACGGATTGACATGACTTTGCATGGGTATAGATAAAGACCTGGAGAGTCTCATAGGTTTTTTATCCCGAAAAATGAAAGAGTTCCCACGGGATTTTTCAAAACCTAAATCCACGCATACGAAGTCGCGGGCATCAGCTAGTGAATTATATTATTTTACTGCTCTCCTAGTACTTTGTTCGTGTAAGCTACGTCGGAGTCACGTCCAAAGGTCTCCGACCTTCAACTTGTGCAGTAGGGTGATATATCGATCTTAGGTTTGTTTGGCATCTAGCTAAACGATCTCTGATGATTTACCTGCGCAGGAGGCGATTTGCAGTGGGTGACACGGAAATATAAAATAGTATGAAACACTATAATGTATTAGGTAGGTATTCTCATTCTCTCGCAGCCTAGATCCTATAGATGTATGTTTGTGTTCGTCTCGTTTTAGTGACGTTTTTTCGTTACATCCAGTTTCGAATTTTATTAGGTACCTACTACTTAGAGAAGTTTTGTTTACAAAAAAATATAAAAATGGTCCCCTGTGTTGCAGGTTAGGGCCGGCTCAGCAGTCGTTCGCGAACAGCGCGAGTTAGGTATATAAATAGCTGGCGCGCTTTACATAACTCGCCACCGCGCTTCGCGTATTGCGTGACAAATGACAATCGACACAACATCTCAATACTTCCCATTTCATTTAGTTCTAACACATCCATTCATACATAATCTGCTGTGGCGACTTTTATTTATGTAAGTTATTTTTTAATATTATAGTCGGTGAAATTTTTTATACCTATTATTTTGCCATGCATGCTCGACATATCGTGGACCGAACATAGAACCGACGTCTCAATACTTAGCAAACTAAAAATAAAAATGAGGCTATCTAACATCTGTCTGCGGAGGACCCTCGCGTACTTCGCTCACATCGCAAGAAAGGACATCCTGGGAACATCGAAGGAAAGAGAAAGAGACCTCGGACGTAGCGCGACGCGTTGGTCAGACCAAATATAAGAAGCGCTCGACACACCTATCTGCGATGCAATCCGCGCGGCAACAAACAGGGAAATAGAAAACATCGTAGCAAAAATTGTATCTAAAGGGCTTCTTATTCCACCTTCCTGAATAAGACGTCTAAATGGTATAGCTACCGTCAAACTAGGCAACTTTGCCACTCAATGATACTTTGCCCAAAAAGCTATTTATATATTATGTAATTTTTTTGATAAATTAATTTTTAAACCAAAATTTGTTCGATTTTGATGGCGGGCAAAGTAATCCGGACTTTTAGCTAACATTGCCCACATCGTTTTTTCATCCAAATATAACAGATTGTTTGCAGAGAGTGCGCTGCGCCCGGGGAGCGTCGGAGGCGCCGCCGGCATGGAGGAGAGGGGCGAGACGGTGCAGCTGCGGCCGGTCGCCGACGCCGCCGAGGGCTCTTCGCCTATACCCGCCAAGTAAGTGCCGTCGTCAGCGGAGAGTGCGCTGCACCCGGGGAGCGTCGGAGGCGCCGCCGGCATGGAGGAGAGGGGCGAGACGGTGCAGCTGCGGCCGGTCGCCGACGCCGCCGAGGGCTCTTCGCCTATACCCGCCAAGTAAGTGCCGTCGTCAGCGGAGAGTGCGCTGCGCCCGGGGAGCGTCGGAGGCGCCGCCGGCATGGAGGAGAGGGGCGAGACGGTGCAGCTGCGGCCGGTCGCCGACGCCGCCGAGGGCTCTTCGCCTATACCCGCCAAGTAAGTGCCGTCGTCAGCGGAGAGTGCGCTGCGCCCGGGGAGCGTCGGAGGCGCCGCCGGCATGGAGGAGAGGGGCGAGACGGTGCAGCTGCGGCCGGTCGCCGACGCCGCCGAGGGCTCTTCGCCTATACCCGCCAAGTAAGTGCCGTCGTCAGCGGAGAGTGCGCTGCGCCCGGGGAGCGTCGGAGGCGCCGCCGGCATGGAGGAGAGGGGCGAGACGGTGCAGCTGCGGCCGGTCGCCGACGCCGCCGAGGGCTCTTCGCCTATACCCGCCAAGTAAGTGCCGTCGTCAGCGGAGAGTGCGCTGCGCCCGGGGAGCGTCGGAGGCGCCGCCGGCATGGAGGAGAGGGGCGAGACGGTGCAGCTGCGGCCGGTCGCCGACGCCGCCATCTTGCATATGCGCACTAGGTCTAGGACTAGGCGGTCCAGTACGCGGAGTGCCGCAGGTGTGTGCTACTATGTAAAGCGCAGACGGCTCGCCGCGCCGCCGCTAAGGCGAACCGCTTGGTCGGCTGACCGCTAGTGCGTGTAACGTCGTCGAGGCGCCGCCGAGGGCTCTTCGCCTCTACCCGCTAAGCGATTCGGGGAACTTGACTCACAGAAGTAAAACGAATGAACGGTGGCTATCGGCCGCTAGGCAACTAGGTACCACGTAGGTACTCAACGAGTGAGTGAGGCAGAGTTCAACTAGGTACCACGTAGGTACTCAACGAGTGAGTGAGGCAGAGTTCAACTAGGTACCACGTAGGTACTCAACGAGTGAGTGAGGCAGAGTTCAACTAGGTACCACGTAGGTACTCAACGAGTGAGCGAGGCAGAGTTCAACTAGGTACCACGTAGGTACTCAACGAGTGAGTGAGGCAGAGTTCAACTAGGTACCACGTAGGTACTCAACGAGTGAGTGAGGCAGAGTTCAACTAGGTACCACGTAGGTACTCAACGAGTGAGTGAGGCAGAGTTCAACTAGGTACCACGTAGGAACTCAACGAGTGAGTGAGGCAGAGTTCAACTAGGTACCACGTAGGTACTCAACGAGTGAGCGAGGCAGAGTTCAACTAGGTACCACGTAGGTACTCAACGAGTGAGTGAGGCAGAGTTCAACTAGGTACCACGTAGGTACTCAACGAGTGAGTGAGGCAGAGTTCAACTAGGTACCACGTAGGTACTCAACGAGTGAGTGAGGCAGAGTTCAACTAGGTACCACGTAGGTACTCAACGAGTGAGTGAGGCAGAGTTCAACTAGGTACCACGTAGGTACTCAACGAGTGAGTGAGGCAGAGTTCAACTAGGTACCACGTAGGTACTCAACGAGTGAGTGAGGCAGAGTTCAACTAGGTACCACGTAGGTACTCAACGAGTGAGTGAGGCAGAGTTCAACTAGGTACCACGTAGGTACTCAACGAGTGAGTGAGGCAGAGTTCAACTAGGTACCACGTAGGTACTCAACGAGTGAGTGAGGCAGAGTTCAACTAGGTACCACGTAGGTACTCAACGAGTGAGCGAGGCAGAGTTCAACTAGGTACCACGTAGGTACTCAACGAGTGAGTGAGGCAGAGTTCAACTAGGTACCACGTAGGTACTCAACGAGTGAGTGAGGCAGAGTTCAACTAGGTACCACGTAGGAACTCAACGAGTGAGTGAGGCAGAGTTCAACTAGGTACCACGTAGGAACTCAACGAGTGAGTGAGGCAGAGTTCAACTAGGTACCACGTAGGTACTCAACGAGTGAGCGAGGCAGAGTTCAACTAGGTACCACGTAGGTACTCAACGAGTGAGTGAGGCAGAGTTCAACTAGGTACCACGTAGGTACTCAACGAGTGAGTGAGGCAGAGTTCAACTAGGTACCACGTAGGAACTCAACGAGTGAGTGAGGCAGAGTTCAACTAGGTACCACGTAGGTACTCAACGAGTGAGTGAGGCAGAGTTCAACTAGGTACCACGTAGGTACTCAACGAGTGAGCGAGGCAGAGTTCAACTAGGTACCACGTAGGTACTCAACGAGTGAGTGAGGCAGAGTTCAACTAGGTACCACGTAGGTACTCAACGAGTGAGCGAGGCAGAGTTCAACTAGGTACCACGTAGGTACTCAACGAGTGAGTGAGGCAGAGTTCAACTAGGTACCACGTAGGTACTCAACGAGTGAGTGAGGCAGAGTTCAACTAGGTACCACGTAGGAACTCAACGAGTGAGTGAGGCAGAGTTCAACTAGGTACCACGTAGGTACTCAACGAGTGAGCGAGGCAGAGTTCAACTAGGTACCACGTAGGTACTCAACGAGTGAGTGAGGCAGAGTTCAACTAGGTACCACGTAGGTACTCCACGAGTGAGTGAGGCAGAGTTCAACTAGGTACCACGTAGGTACTCGACGAGTGAGTGAGGCAGAGTTCAACTAGGTACCACGTAGGTACTCAACGAGTGAGCGAGGCAGAGTTCAACTAGGTACCACGTAGGTACTCAACGAGTGAGTGAGGCAGAGTTCAACTAGGTACCACGTAGGTACTCAACGAGTGAGTGAGGCAGAGTTCAACTAGGTACCACGTAGGAACTCAACGAGTGAGTGAGGCAGAGTTCAACTAGGTACCACGTAGGTACTCAACGAGTGAGTGAGGCAGAGTTCAACTAGGTACCACGTAGGTACTCAACGAGTGAGCGAGGCAGAGTTCAACTAGGTACCACGTAGGTACTCAACGAGTGAGTGAGGCAGAGTTCAACTAGGTACCACGTAGGTACTCAACGAGTGAGTGAGGCAGAGTTCAACTAGGTACCACGTAGGTACTCAACGAGTGAGTGAGGCAGAGTTCAACTAGGTACCACGTAGGAACTCAACGAGTGAGTGAGGCAGAGTTCAACTAGGTACCACGTAGGTACTCAACGAGTGAGTGAGGCAGAGTTCAACTAGGTACCACGTAGGTACTCAACGAGTGAGCGAGGCAGAGTTCAACTAGGTACCACGTAGGTACTCAACGAGTGAGCGAGGCAGAGTTCAACTAGGTACCACGTAGGTACTCAACGAGTGAGTGAGGCAGAGTTCAACTAGGTACCACGTAGGAACTCAACGAGTGAGTGAGGCAGAGTTCAACTAGGTACCACGTAGGTACTCAACGAGTGAGCGAGGCAGAGTTCAACTAGGTACCACGTAGGTACTCAACGAGTGAGTGAGGCAGAGTTAACTAGGTACCACGTAGGTACTCAACGAGTGAGTGAGGCAGAGTTCAACTAGGTACCACGTAGGTACTCAACGAGTGAGTGAGGCAGAGTTCAACTAGGTACCACGTAGGTACTCAACGAGTG
>NC_048564.1:96037-193781 GCF_902806685.2 Maniola hyperantus
TGAAAAAGAAATTAAGTGCCTTCGAAGTCGACTCTAGGCGGTGGATAACAGAAGGAGTTAATATAAATAATAGAATGTTTTCGAGTGTCGACATACGGTCTGCTTCCCGGCTGCGGCAGTCGGCAGTGGGGCGCAGCACACGTTCGAGCAGTCGTCGTCGACCGCAGCTGCGACCTCGAGGGCGACTGCTCGGACGTGCTGTCCCTGCGCACTGCGCAGGCTAGTGTTGGCACTCGACGAACTCCTCCGTCGTCGACGGTCGTCCCTTTCGCACCGGGCCGCACGGCAGCGGGCGGGAAGGGGATGGGGCGTAGGTAATAAAACTCAATTTTGTGCAAGGTACTTTTTACCACAATTTATTACATAAAACAGCGATCGAGGAAATGTCTCAGCGGTTCAGTGAAGGGGGCGCTCCCGGGCCGGAGCGCCACGCCGCCCGGGAGCGCCCCGCGCGGGGCGGCCGGGGCGCCGCGCCGCCCGGGAGCACCCCGCGCGAGGCGGCCGGGGCGCCGCGCCGCCCGGGAGCGCCCCGCGCGGGGCGGCGCCCCGACCGCCCGCAAATAAATAAACATAAATACAACAATTAACGTTTATTTCAATCCATAGAACCATATAAATTAAACTCTTTTTAAATACTACTCGTACATCAATATGGTTTTATGTTGTCGCAACACATAACATACCCCTCGGAGGCGGAGCGCGTCCGGACGCACGGACGCACGGACGCACGGACGCATGGACGCACGGACGCATGGACGCACGGACGCACTCCGCATACAATAAATAAGGAGGCTACTGCTCCGTCACTTACGGCCTAATGTTTACAATGTCTGCAGAAACGACTCGTATAGTAAACTATAAGTACCATATACATGATATTTTGCGTAATTTAATGTATACCATTTAACAAACAAGATGGAATATCAAATGCTGATTAACATTAGGTTCATACGTAACATATGTAAGTAATATCATTTGATATGAAACAGTGCATTTCAAAAGTCCAACGTCACACCTTTATAGTATCCTTCACATGTAAACCTTTATAGAAAAAACATTTTATTGTTCTCGCTTTGTATTCATAAAATACTTTAAAATGCAACAACTCCTTAGTCTTAGTCATTAACATTAATTTATTTCAATTCAATAAACATTCAATTGACTCTTTATCAACGACAAAACCCTACAAAAATATATTATAACATTAGCACGAGTCAAAGAGAGTACGGAGGAAACGTCCATCGATGCGGGCCGGCCCGACGCCGGGCCGACGCGGGCCGGGCCGGCGCCGGGCCGGGCCGGCTCCGGGCGCGGGGCCTACCGGTCGATGCGGTGACGCGACTTTCTCTACGACTAAAAAAAATATAAACCTTTAAAAACGTTAACAACTACGGCCATAACAAAAATAGACTAATAACGACTACGCTACGGAAACTACGAACTACTTAAACTATTCACTAAGTCAATTTGAAACGAAACTAGTGTTCGCTCACTAGGAGGACGGAGGGCGCGTGGGGCGTGTAACGTTGTGTTAAATAAAATAATGTTTCTTTAAATTATCTGGCTTTATTTTAATATTTACACTTGGATTATCTTAGTAATTAATATTAATACAATGAGCTTAGTGTGCACGGATCTGGCCAACTCTTACAAGTCTAAGTCTATCAATTGACGTTGACACATGACAGGTGACACCTACGTACGACATTGACAATTGGTCACTTGTCTATGAGTTGTCTCTGCTACATCATCCCCTTTTATTTAAAAAAAAAATATCTACATAATCATCCAGTTACAATTTTGAAAAATTACTTACATATATCATCCCCTTTTAATTTTACATAACTATATCATCCCCTTTTAATTTTACAATTTACATAAATTATTACTTAATTAATTTTATAATATTATTGTGCCACACTTCTTAAATTTACTACAATTATTGACTCTTAAACTACCCATTCAACCAGCGATGGACAGCCTGTCTGATTGAAACACAAAGTCTACGCCGCCGGTCGAATATGAAACGAGGTTCTACTATATTGTACATTATTTTTGTCTATTATTACATATGCTCTATATCCATTATATCTAACAATTTCGCCTTCTGACCAAATATTCTTACTTGGCTCTTTTTTGAACCAAACTTTTTGCCCTACAGTAAACTTACTTTTAAATCGACTTGTCTTATTATAATTTTTTATATTTCTAGTTTGTACATCATTAAACTGTTGAGTTACATTCTGATTTAACTTAGGTGTTAGGTATTGTGAGCTAACAATCAACTTAGTTTTTAAATTTCTATTCATTAGTAGCTGACTGGGGGAAAAATTTGTACCAGAAACGGGAGAAGCCCGATATTGTAATAATGCTAGCCTTACATCAGTTCTATCTTCGTGGCATTTTGTTAGCATTTTCTTCGCAATTTGTACCCCTCTTTCAGCCATACCATTCGCTTGGGCATATCTTGGACTAGTATAAGTAAATTTAAATCCCCAATTATGTGCAAACTCTTTACATTCCCTCGAATCAAATGGAACATGGTCAGATATTATTTCTGCAGGTATTCCATGAGTACTAAAAATATCTTTTAATGTATTAATTACACTTGTAGCAGTTTTACTGGATATGTATTTTATCTCTAACCATTTAGAATAATAGTCATATACTACTAAATAACTTTTCCTTCTAAAGTCCATGATATCTATACCTAATTTTAAAAATGGAAGGTTGGGAACTTTATGTGATAATAACGGCTCTTTAACATTACTATTATGATGCGTTTGACAAGGAAAGCATTTCTTAACATACTCTTCAATGTGAGAGTCCATATAAGGCCAGTAATACAACCTTCTAGCTGTCTGCTTCATTTTTGACATACCTACATGCCCTTCATGTAAAGTTTTAATGACATTCAATCTTAAACTCTTCGGTACTATTAACCTATCATTATAGAAGACTAAATTATCGTCCACACTAAGTTCAGCTCTTAATTTATGATAACTTCTTATTACATCTGGAATATGAGAAATTTTGTCCGGCCAACCATTCTGTATAAATTCAATTATTTTTAATAACTCTTCATCTTTAGAACTTTCTGAGATTAATACTAATTTTTGTTCTTCTGTGCATTCTAATTTCTGTGCTAACCCTATACAGTGTATGACTTCATACATATAAGAATCATCTGTATCATTACACTCCTGATACGACCTTGATAACAAATCTGCTATGTACATTTGTTTACCTTGTAAATATTTAAATTCAAAATTATATTTTAACAACTTTAACTTTAATCTCTGTAGTCTAGGAGACGGTACCTCATGTAAATGCTTTTTTAATAAACTTTCTAATGGTTTATGATCATTAACTACGGTAATCTTATGACCATAGATATAATAATGAAATTTCTTAGTTGCCCATACTATACTTAACAATTCTTTTTCAATTTGGGAAAAATTACATTCTGCAGGTGTTAAACTTCTTGAAGCAAAGCAAACTGGTTTACCATTTTGAAGTAAACAGCATCCAAGACCACTCTTTGATGCGTCACACTGAATCGTTATAGGCAATTTACTGTTAAAATTCTGTAAAATGGGTGCTTGGCTTAATTTAATTTTAACATTATTATAAACATTTTCATGAACTTCCGTCCATAACCACTCAACATCTTTCTTTAATAATAACTGAAGCGTTGATGCAATATCAGCCAAGTTAGGTATAAATTTTCTTAAATAATTGACCATGCCAAGGAAAATCTGTAACTCTTTTTTATTATTAGGACTTTTCATATTAATAATTGCACTTACCCGCTCTGGGTCTATTTGCATACCTTTCTCAGAAAAAATATGGCCAAAATACTTCACCTCTTTTAATTTATATTGAAATTTATTCTTATTAAAGCGAACATTATGTTCTCTAGCCCGTTCAAAAACCTTTTTTAATATTGCATCATGCTCTTGTTCAGTTTCACCACATATTAACAAATCGTCACAGTACACTATCACGCCTGGAATATCTCCAAAGGCTGTTTCACTATATTTTTGGAAAATTTCCGGTGCTACTGATAAACCAAATGGCATTCTTAGGAACTTATAACAACCAAATGGACTATTAAATGTACATAAATCATTCGAATCTTCTGAAAGTTTAATATTATAAAAACCATCGGATAAATCTAGCACTGAAAAATACTTTTTATTACAAAGTTTAGTTATAATTTCATCAATGGTGGGAATCAAATGATGTTCTCTTATTAATACTTTATTAAGATCTTTAGGATCTAAACAAATTCTAAGCGACCCATCTTTCTTTTCTATAATAACCAAGTTGCTTACAAAACTTTTAGGGTGATCGACCTTCGCGATGACTTTGTGCTTCACCAGAGCTTCCAACTTGTCCGCAAGGCGATCCTTCAGTGCGTTAGGCACTCGCCGTGGGGGTCGCACCACAGGCTCCACGCCAGGTTGAATGCGTAGCTGCAGTGAGCTCTTAAACTCCCCGACTCCCTGAAACAGTTCGTTATTCATATTAACAATTGAGTCTTTACTCATTTTCATATTAGTATTAGTGCAACTTGTAAGTGTATTAATATTATTATTAGTATTTAAGAGCCTAAGCTGTACCAAAGAGCCTAGCCCTAGGATCGGTCTAACCGGTTCATTAATAATTAAAAACTCAGTGTTGAACCACTCATTGTTATTAATATTATTATTAGAATATACTTTTAATGTGACCTTTCCTATAGGAAATAATTTTCCTCCACCAAAGACTTCTATTATGGTTTTTGTCTCAGACATTTTTATTTTTGTCTCATCATCGACAATTTTTTTAAGGTCCCGCAAACTCAAAACATTTATTTGGGCCCCCGTGTCACACTTAAAACAGACCCTCTTATTTTCAACTTGCAACAATGTATTCCATTCATTTTTAGTAAAATCTATTGAGTATACTAGTCATAAATCATGAATGTTATTAATATTATCCAGCTTTTGATTCTTAGACATACATCCTACACTAAAATGATTTAATTTTCCACATTTTAAACAAGTTTTTCCAAAGGCTGGACACTGCCTAGGACCATGTACCTTATTACACTTTTTACACTGATAATTGTTTTTATTCAAGTTATTTTTATAATTATTTTGACAATTTTTCTTATTATTAATATTATTATGGGGCCTACTATACTTAGCTTTGCTATTGTTGCTCGCCGGGGTAGTCAGCTGCCGGGTTGTGCTTGCTGCTGCCACCGCATTCACCTCCGAGCTGTGTAGCACCATAAGTTGCTGACTGGACAGCTCCGCTGATCGACATATGTCCAGTGCCTTGTCCAGTGTGAGGTCCTTAATTTCTAATAATTTTTGTTGCACTCGTGTCTGTTTCACGCCGATGACGAGTCTGTCCCGTAACATCCTGTCCTTTTGTTGACCAAAGTTACAGCTGTCTGCCAGTTTTCTTAAGTCTGAGTAAAATGTGTCAAAATTTTCTCCGTCTTGTTGTACTCTTCTATTAAAATTGTAACTTGCCATTACTTCATTACTTTTCGGCTTGAAATATTCGTCGAATAACTTGATAACTTCCTCTAATTTCGGTTTATCTTCTTTTTTTAATACGTTGAGGTATAGTTCCAGGGCTGAAGATCCAATGCAATTTAATAATAATGCTGCTTTTCTTGGTTCAGACAACTTCTCAAAACCCGCCGCCAGCATAAATATCTTAAACGAATCCTTGAATTTTTGCCACTGCTGCCAGCACGTATCCAAATCTTCCAGATCTATTCCTCGCGGCATCTTAAATTCGACACCACACATGTCACCTTGCATCGTAGTCGTTGCCCCGTCAGCCATTGTCTTTGTTCAGTCCAAACTTGTAATCCGTTTTAATCTGATGTTTTGTTCGAAAACGGCTGCGCCATGTAACGTTGTGTTAAATAAAATAATGTTTCTTTAAATTATCTGGCTTTATTTTAATATTTACACTTGGATTATCTTAGTAATTAATATTAATACAATGAGCTTAGTGTGCACGGATCTGGCCAACTCTTACAAGTCTAAGTCTATCAATTGACGTTGACACATGACAGGTGACACCTACGTACGACATTGACAATTGGTCACTTGTCTATGAGTTGTCTCTGCTACAGGGCGGGCGGGCCGGCGCCCCGCGGCCCTCGCCCGGGGCCGGGGGCGCGCAGGGCGGGCCGGGCCGGCGCTCTGCGGCCCCCCGGGCGCCGCGGCCTTGTACAGCGAGCTTGAGCGATGCGCGCGAGGCGCGACTGTGCCGGTAACGTATAAATATTCAACAACTAACTAACGAGCCGCAATCGCCGCCCGGCCGGCCGGACCGGCGCCGGGCCGGCACCGGGCCGGCGCCGGGCCGCACGCGGCGCCGCGCTCGCTCGGACGGGGACGCGACAAACGTTCTTTAAAAATAACGACTTCGTAAAATTTGGTCCGTACGTCGTTGACTAACCCTGTAGAGTGTCGAACTGAGTCCGAAGGAGGAATTAGAGACGACGATAGATCGGAGTTCGAGCGGGACTTTGGTAAACATTCACATTAAACTAAACGTAACTTACGGTAACTGCACAACGATCACTCCTATCGTAACGAACCAATTATATAACTTAGGGAGGGAAGAGGAGGAGGGCGGGGGGCGGAGGGGGATACGTTAACGATAAGATTAGTCAGTAGAGTACATTCAAACCGAACATTTGAAAAGCGTTACAAATAGATGGCGGAGCGGTGCCCGAGGCGACGACGGACGCTGCGCGCGACCTGCAACGAGCAAACAGACGCGTCAACGTCACCGGCGCGGGGCCGCGTGCTCTCCGAGACCGCCTCGGAGAGCGCAGTGTCCGTCCTGCGCATACTGGAGGACGGGGCGGCGCGGGTTGATTTTTTTATCAGTTGAATTTAATATTTATCCGATCGAAATAAAGTAGGTACATATATAATATATTTCGATGCTCGGTGCTTCCGAGAAAACTGCGCTGCGATGCTCCGTGGTCAATCACCGAGCATTGACATATATTATTATATCTTGTTTCGATCGGATAATTAATATTAAATCCTCTGCCGTCCCGTCGTCCAATCCGCGCCGGCCCTGATTGGCTAACTCAGTGATCGACACTGAATGATAGCCACCGAGCTCATTTGACATCGGTTACTTCTACATTGCTGCTTCATTGAGTGACATTGGAATACATTTTCATAGGAAACCTTCAATGCATAAAAAACGAATGTCAAATGAGTTGGGTGTGTATGATCACTGTGTCACTAGGAGCGCTAGACATAGAACAAGGGGCGTACAATGTACATTGCGTGCGGCGCGCGCAGCCTACACGTCCGCGAACTTGGACAGCTTCTCCCGCAGGATGTGGTTCTCCTTCTTGAGCAGCTCCACCTCTTGCCGCAAACCCATGTTCTGAAACCAGCACACGCACGTCTTACTCACCGACTCACATTCATCACATGGATACTACTGTATCGCAAGGAACCTCGCGGCATCCCATAATTCCCATTAAATAGTTTTCACAATAATGTTAACAGCGCCATCTTTTAACATTATTGTGAAGTTATCTTAAAATACTGATGCCCATTAAAATGTAATAATTTCGTTTCTTCGTAATATATTCTATCTAATTTTAGTCTTTACTGTTTAAGTACAGGATTTACCGGAAATTATACACAAGTTTCAGTTGCTAACATGTAGCCGTTTTTGACATATAGCGTCGAATTCAATCTCCACCTTAAATTCCCCCATTTCGTATGGGAGCCCGCTGAAATACACCTTTTGATATTTTTATGAATTAAATATTAGATAAAACGTATTATAAACAAACGAAATTATTTCATTTTTATGATTATAAAGAAACAAAATTATTTCATTTTAATGGGTATCAGATTTATTAACATAACTTTACAATACTGTTAATAGTTGTCACTTGGCGGTGTTAACATTATTGTTATAAATCTTATGGGAATTATGGGATACCTTGAGGACCGAGGTCGTTTGGGGCAAACCATTAGCATACTAATAACTATAACTGTAATTTATAATAGTTACTGAACCGATTGCAATCATTTTCACACCGTGTTATATTTTGACCAAAAATACTTTGAAATCCTGTAACTTTGGACACCTATAGTTAGGCCATTACAAACGCGCGAATTGGTTCATAAATCATTTTTATCAGACCTCTCGCTCGCACTTAATAGGCCTTATGGAACTGGAACATGAAGCTCTGGTGTTTAGCAGTAAAAAAGGCACAACCCGGTGATCGTAATGATGAATGAATGAAAATGAATCTTGGCTTGGCTTGGCCGCCATGTTGTTCTTGACTGTGTCTGTCCCGCTACAATGTCGCTACCACGTAGTGTGTACACTGGGGCGGCGGAGCACTCACCTCCTTCTCGAGGTATCCGGCGCGGAGGGCGATCTGGTTCTCCTTCATGCGGCGCGCGTCGCGCGAGCGCTTGGCCGCCATGTTGTTCTTGACTGTGTCTGTCCCGCTACAATGTCGCTACCACGTAGTGTGTACACTGGGGCGGCGGAGCACTCACCTCCTTCTCGAGGTATCCGGCGCGGAGGGCGATCTGGTTCTCCTTCATGCGGCGCGCGTCGCGCGAGCGCTTGGCCGCCATGTTGTTCTTGACTGTGTCTGTCCCGCTACAATGTCGCTACCACGTAGTGTGTACACTGGGGCGGCGGAGCACTCACCTCCTTCTCGAGGTATCCGGCGCGGAGGGCGATCTGGTTCTCCTTCATGCGGCGCGCGTCGCGCGAGCGCTTGGCCGCCATGTTGTTCTTGACTGTGTCTGTCCCGCTACAATGTCGCTACCACGTAGTGTGTACACTGGGGCGGCGGAGCACTCACCTCCTTCTCGAGGTATCCGGCGCGGAGGGCGATCTGGTTCTCCTTCATGCGGCGCGCGTCGCGCGAGCGCTTGGCCGCCATGTTGTTCTTGACTGTGTCTGTCCCGCTACAATGTCGCTACCACGTAGTGTGTACACTGGGGCGGCGGAGCACTCACCTCCTTCTCGAGGTATCCGGCGCGGAGGGCGATCTGGTTCTCCTTCATGCGGCGCGCGTCGCGCGAGCGCTTGGCCGCCATGTTGTTCTTGACTGTGTCTGTCCCGCTACAATGTCGCTACCACGCAGTGTGTACACTGGGGCGGCGGAGCACTCACCTCCTTCTCGAGGTATCCGGCGCGGAGGGCGATCTGGTTCTCCTTCATGCGGCGCGCGTCGCGCGAGCGCTTGGCCGCCATGTTGTTCTTGACTGTGTCTGTCCCGCTACAATGTCGCTACCACGTAGTGTGTACACTGGGGCGGCGGAGCACTCACCTCCTTCTCGAGGTATCCGGCGCGGAGGGCGATCTGGTTCTCCTTCATGCGGCGCGCGTCGCGCGAGCGCTTGGCCGCCATGTTGTTCTTGACTGTGTCTGTCCCGCTACAATGTCGCTACCACGTAGTGTGTACACTGGGGCGGCGGAGCACTCACCTCCTTCTCGAGGTATCCGGCGCGGAGGGCGATCTGGTTCTCCTTCATGCGGCGCGCGTCGCGCGAGCGCTTGGCCGCCATGTTGTTCTTGACTGTGTCTGTCCCGCTACAATGTCGCTACCACGTAGTGTGTACACTGGGGCGGCGGAGCACTCACCTCCTTCTCGAGGTATCCGGCGCGGAGGGCGATCTGGTTCTCCTTCATGCGGCGCGCGTCGCGCGAGCGCTTGGCCGCCATGTTGTTCTTGACTGTGTCTGTCCCGCTACAATGTCGCTACCACGTAGTGTGTACACTGGGGCGGCGGAGCACTCACCTCCTTCTCGAGGTATCCGGCGCGGAGGGCGATCTGGTTCTCCTTCATGCGGCGCGCGTCGCGCGAGCGCTTGGCCGCCATGTTGTTCTTGACTGTGTCTGTCCCGCTACAATGTCGCTACCACGTAGTGTGTACACTGGGGCGGCGGAGCACTCACCTCCTTCTCGAGGTATCCGGCGCGGAGGGCGATCTGGTTCTCCTTCATGCGGCGCGCGTCGCGCGAGCGCTTGGCCGCCATGTTGTTCTTGACTGTGTCTGTCCCGCTACAATGTCGCTACCACGTAGTGTGTACACTGGGGCGGCGGAGCACTCACCTCCTTCTCGAGGTATCCGGCGCGGAGGGCGATCTGGTTCTCCTTCATGCGGCGCGCGTCGCGCGAGCGCTTGGCCGCCATGTTGTTCTTGACTGTGTCTGTCCCGCTACAATGTCGCTACCACGTAGTGTGTACACTGGGGCGGCGGAGCACTCACCTCCTTCTCGAGGTATCCGGCGCGGAGGGCGATCTGGTTCTCCTTCATGCGGCGCGCGTCGCGCGAGCGCTTGGCCGCCATGTTGTTCTTGACTGTGTCTGTCCCGCTACAATGTCGCTACCACGTAGTGTGTACACTGGGGCGGCGGAGCACTCACCTCCTTCTCGAGGTATCCGGCGCGGAGGGCGATCTGGTTCTCCTTCATGCGGCGCGCGTCGCGCGAGCGCTTGGCCGCCATGTTGTTCTTGACTGTGTCTGTCCCGCTACAATGTCGCTACCACGTAGTGTGTACACTGGGGCGGCGGAGCACTCACCTCCTTCTCGAGGTATCCGGCGCGGAGGGCGATCTGGTTCTCCTTCATGCGGCGCGCGTCGCGCGAGCGCTTGGCCGCCATGTTGTTCTTGACTGTGTCTGTCCCGCTACAATGTCGCTACCACGTAGTGTGTACACTGGGGCGGCGGAGCACTCACCTCCTTCTCGAGGTATCCGGCGCGGAGGGCGATCTGGTTCTCCTTCATGCGGCGCGCGTCGCGCGAGCGCTTGGCCGCCATGTTGTTCTTCCGCCGACGCGCCCAGTACTTGTCGTCCTTCAGGTCATCCGGCACGAACTGCGACCACGGCGGAACGTTAGGCGCGACCCGACCCTTCGTGCGCCATCTAGCACCTCGCTGCCCATTACGAACAAAAGTGCGTGCGCTTATGATGCAGTGTCGCATCAAGTGTCACAGCCTCATAGAACACGGCTTATGATGCAGTGTCGCATCAAGTGTCACAGCCTCATAGAACACGGCTTTTGCTCGGAATGGCCAGTCTACATAATACACTCTATTATAATTGCAACATGCTTAGGCCAGCAGGCCGACTGCCGTAGTGTGACGCTATCGGCTCTGATCGTCTGATACGCTTTCGCTATTGGCTAACGTGCAGGGCAGTCACAACTTGCGTATGCCTGTTACGTAGGCCTGCCGCTACCTGCCGCGGCGGAGACGGCCGAAGAGGAGAGGACAGTGGACACGTTCCGCATCAAAGAGAAGCGATGTCTCATTCATTTTGGGCGACGTGCTGCGGGTAGAGGGTTGCAGCACGCCTCTCCTCCGCCACCCTCCGCCACTCTCCGCCACTCTCCGCCACTCTCCGCCACTCTCCCGCTCACGTTTGGTGACTATCACGTTATGAATAGCAATGATGCCGCATGGGTGGATACGAAGCGCGCTCGTTGAGAACATTTGCCTCCAAGACAAATCAAATCAAATCAAATTATTTATTTGCACGATTGCAGGTACAATGATGGTGTTACAGTGGACACGCGGCTTAGTGTAATTATTTGTGGGAGGGACCGACTCTCTTGCGTTCTCTTCTAGGAATTACATTTCAAAGCAGTGGAAGACTCACTTGACGATTCGAAAGTACTTTGATAAAAATGAAATTATTTCTGTTTTCATGCAATACTAGTATTACACATACAAGTATTTTCATGCAATACTTGTATGTGTATAGAGACATCTGACCCTCGATTAGGAAGATGACAACAACCATTGATTTCCATCTCGACCTGTCGCATACTATAGGTATGACCGCGATCGATCCAGAGCGAGAGATCTTCGCGACGCGGCGCGACAGTTGCGACCGACGCGCGACGTGACGGGCGTCCACAAAACGCGCGTAACAATGTCGCGTTGTGCAAAGGTCCTCACAGTTGACGGGAAGTTTGCCACCACTTGAACTATTCACATAATTCGAGTACCTTACATCGAGCTATTCTCATTCAAACCACATATGCGTCGAGGTCCGGGCTATGTCAACGCTTTCGACTACTCATAGTATATACCAGTTCCAACGCGTCACCACACCCCGCCTTAAATAACGGCAGATTATTTTGCTTTTCTGAAATGTTTAAGGTATGTTAAAAAAACTTCAAAATTTGAATGGCAGGCGTTTATAGCCGAGTTACCGTTAGAGTGGCCACACGCGGGTGAGAGATTTAGATAAAGAAAGAAGTTAAGACAGTGGGCTTTAATAGTGATGATCAATAGAATCTAATGACGACTAATAAAAGTTACCATCTATCAATTATTTGAAATGTAGGTAGTTGTAAATTTTGTCAGGTCATGCCAAGTAATTAAAAATTCAAGCAAAGCATCTGCTGTATTATTTTAAAGTACGAATCCTAATCATCTAAACAGGCTTCTATAATAATTAGAAGCTAACAACCTAGTGTTTACTTTTATCTCAATGTATAAAATAAATAGCAAAAGAGGGTAGGTAATAAATACAGAAGTAAAACCAACTAAGTCGAATAATAATTAATCATTTATTGAAAGATCTTTAATACTTTAATCTTTATAGACCTATCTGTATTTTGTTGTATTTCTCAGCATAGGTCTATTTCATATTAAAATGAATCTACCACCCGTTTCCAAAGGTGTTTCGTTGTGTAGAAGAAAGGGCAAACAAACTACACAACACACATCTTTTAAAAGCATTACAACATTACATTATATTTAAAACATATTTGGTACATGGTTATAACAAATAAACATTAAAAGGCAAGTGATTACATACATTACAATTTACAATAAAATATAAGAATACTTAACTTTAGATAAACCGCCGGCCTCGTTTGCTCTGGGCTGGAGAACCTCACCATTCAATTATAATAATTAAACCGTAATTTGTTGTTAACACAAGGATTGAACTAACACCGAATCAATTTCACTTGGAGACTGTACGATACTGTGGCTCCTCTGTCGAGGTAGCTACTTTTATATCTTCCCATCGCAAAACAGGCGGACGTCGACCATCACATGATATTTTTAATAATTATTTATGTTGGTACAATGGTAGGTACCATTGTACCAACATTGAGATTGTTGACATTATTATTAATTTACTTAAATAATATTATTTGCAACATGTATTGACGGTTTACCTATTATTGTTTTACTACATTAATTAAGGACATAATATAATTGATGATTTACATTACAATAAGATACTATTAAATCATAGCCTTTTGAGTTGGGTAACATTGACGTTGTGTCCTGTCACGGCATAACGATTCTGTTCAAAATATTACTACAAATATTTATTTTAGACTCCAAGTTTATGATTAGATAAATTTTAGCATAATAATCATGGCTATATTTTTAATCGTGATATGACACGGGCAGCCATCGTCAATCGAATCGAAATGGGTAAGTAGTAGGTACTTTACCTATTTCGTTCACTTATTGAGACCGTTTTGAGCTGCGACTACATAGTTATATACACATGTATATCTCAGCTGCAGTCGTACTTCGCAGCTAAGATAATTGTCATACGAGTTTGTAGCTCGGGTGAGGCTACCAGTGGCGACAGTTCCTGCAGCAGTCGTGTGCAGCAGGAATGTCATACGCGAGATAATTGTCATACGAGTTTGTAGCTCGGGTGAGGCTACCAGTGGCGACAGTTCCTGCAGCAGTCGTGTGCAGCAGGAATGTCATACGCGAGATAATTGTCATACGAGTTTGTAGCTCGGGTGAGGCTACCAGTGGCGACAGTTCCTGCAGCAGTCGTGTGCAGCAGGAATGTCATACGCGAGATAATTGTCATACGAGTTTGTAGCTCGGGTGAGGCTACCAGTGGCGACAGTTCCTGCAGCAGTCGTGTGCAGCAGGAATGTCATACGCGAGATAATTGTCATACGAGTTTGTAGCTCGGGTGAGGCTACCAGTGGCGACAGTTCCTGCAGCAGTCGTGTGCAGCAGGAATGTCATACGCGAGATAATTGTCATACGAGTTTGTAGCTCGGGTGAGGCTACCAGTGGCGACAGTTCCTGCAGCAGTCGTGTGCAGCAGGAATGTCATACGCGAGATAATTGTCATACGAGTTTGTAGCTCGGGTGAGGCTACCAGTGGCGACAGTTCCTGCAGCAGTCGTGTGCAGCAGGAATGGAGTACTTTGTTCGACGATGAACTGCCCGAGCTGCCCGCACACTGTCGCTCTTACAGTTGACCAACATAAAAAGTTATTTCGGCCCGCACAAGTCAAGTCTTTGGTCTTGAACCCTAACGATGGAGATGCAAATATTGACTTAACTTTGAGTTTTAATGGATGAGTTTAACTTTAACGGTGACTTTACATTAAGCGCCAGATTTAATGGTAATGATTTTAAGCTTATTTTTGTGGTTTAACGACATACTATAATTTAAATAACGATGAATACGATAACCACGACACATGAAACTGGGTAGAAATATTGATATTGCTAGATCATTTTTTTAAATTACAAGTTAGCCCTTTATCAATCTCACCTGGTGGTAAGTGATGCTGCAGTCTAAGATGGAAGCGCACTCCTTATCTCTTATCTTACGCTATCAGAGATGATTGCGATCGTGACATTGTAGCTGTCAGACAACCGCGGTAGGGCCACAGGATTAGTATAGTGGATTCAAAATAAGCTGGCGTGTTTCCACTTGAACGTAAACAATAATAAACCAAACACTCATAGAGCCCATTCATTTTTAGAGGATCCGGCTTGACCTTATCTATTTTGTTGCAAACCAACCAGTGTTAATACTTTTGTATATTCATAAAATATGTCAATATGTCAAGCGGGAAGTTTCTTTCAGAGCACCTTGCTCACTCACAATTAAAATAATATACGTTCAGGAGATTTATTTGTGCATCACGACTTAGATGTTTGTTGAATACATTCAGATTATCGTCTTTATTATTTTCACATGGCACTGTGGAAGGTGATTTCACCCAAGGACGAAACATATCGAAAGACGAATTTCCACTGTACTAACTAACTGAACTCTTCGAAGTTCAAATCTCTTCGAAAACAACTGAGTGGTAGTGGTTTGAAACGCAAAAGTGTGTACAAGGAATTCACCCGCCACCACTTTATCCTATTGTTATTGCTAATGAAGGTCTCCAGTGGAAACAAGCCAGCTTATTCTGAATGCACTGTACCAGACGTAGGTACGCAGGAGGCACATAGGAACGTCTCACCGCATGCGTTGCGTTGGTGCGGGGGCGCGGCGCTCTCTGCCGTGGCAGGGCAGGAAACGACACAAAGCCTCACTTCTAGTGAGTCTACATTTTTTTTTTTTTTTTTTTTTTTTTTTTTTTTTCCACACAAACAGAAAAAACACAATATTGGTTTCTTCGTGCTCGTAAGCGCTTGGCCGTTACAGTTACAGTGTATACAGTTGACGTGGAACATTCATTGTTAAAGTCTGACCAGAAATATACAAATCTCGCTCTGGGCGCGTCACGAGAATAAGCTCTATGGTCACTAAATATAGGGTCTTGTAAAATTTGTTCCTCGTATTTTCCGCAATGTCGCGAGGTACAGTACGCTGCAGAAAGTAATGTAGAATCGGCCTTTAGAATGACATTTCGGCTTTGTAGAGCGTTGTCTTTGTCACTCGTACCTAAATGACGTTTTGTTGATCTCAACGACAGGAACAATGCTCTACAAATCTGCTATCTCCTTCTAAAGGTCGATGTAGGTACGTTACTTTCTGCCGCGTAGATACTGTATTTCACTTTTGTGGTCAGGCTTTACATTGCCAACGTCGTCGAGGAGTTCATACGACGCGACGTAAATACGAGCATAACGCGTAAAAAGTAACTCCTCACGCGCCATTTTGTGTCAAAAATACTATTTTAATCCTTAATTTAAAGGTGGACCGTACTTTTGACATGACAGTTGACCTATAGAGTTAAAATAGCGCATGAGGAGTCATTTACGGACTATAACGAATGCATTATTTAAAATATTAAATTGTTTTAGTAAAACATTGAATAAGCGTTATATAAGCATTTGTCATGCTGTGTGTGTGTGTGGGTGTGTGTGTGTGTGTGTATTACAGTACTGGAATTTAAAATTTCATATTTAATGAAGAAGTAAGTATACAATATAATATCACCTATAATTAATGAGTAATAATATAACAAAATACGAGATAATATATGATCGTGTGTGTCAATCGTGTAAGGCGTGGCGCGACGCGTCACATCGACGACGAATGTTTCAAGTGTCGTACGCGCAAGCCGCGATGCGATACGATACTTATTAAATAAACATATTAAGCATGCTAACTTTGCCCATATCCCCTATTTCTCTAACTAACTAATCTTTATTCAAACAAAGTCTTATAAATTGTCGTAATATATTATGTCAGTAAGTTTGTAAAAATATTGATGAATACCAAAATGTACAATGCTTCAACGGACGGACAGACAACGTACAGCGGTAGATCTAAACTTCCTTCTACATATAACATAGGTGAGCGCTAAGAAAGGATTTTTAAATTCATCCCCTAAAGGTTTTACTCACATCAGCGGCGAATCGAAGTGAAATCCTAAAACTTCACACAGCATCCTCTCCCCTCCACCACGTAAAGCGATCTTTTTTAGGATTTCTCTTCGTTCCGCTGCCTATGTGAAAACGGGGCAGCAGATAATGAGAAAACGGCTGGGTTTTGTAAAATAGCATTGGAATAAGAATTGAGAGTGCGACTTAGAGTTGGGGGTAGGGTAAGTCATGTGTGTGTGACCCCGCCAGTGTGTGAGAGACGCCGCACCCCGCAGGCAGTTTGCAGCATGCCGCTAGGAATGATCAGCGCACTAACTTCATTTACCTGTTTCCGGGACTTCTTGATCATCGGCTGCGGCTTCAGCTCCTCGTCGGAGAAGGCTCTCGTCCGGGGGTCGAAGTCGCGGCCCGACGACGCCATCGAGAATGCTGGAATTGACGAGTTCGACGATCAGCATAAACAACAAGACATCAGCATAATATTATACTGCAGTTTCTCGATGCGATTAAATCAGAAAAAATCCTTACCTGAACTAGAGTGACTGACATTACTCCACGAGTAAATAAATAAATAAATATAAAAAAATTTGTAAATTAAGAATGCTACAGAGTCGAAGTCAATTATTTAGTCAATATTCCTTACTGGAGACTTTAGAATCGTTTTTATTACAAAAGGAGAATCCGACTGATGTACCTCTCGACGAACGATTCGTATATCCACTGGGGTCTCGTCAAAGTCATAAGAATGAGTTGGTACATACTGGAGTCAGCGGGCGAGAGCGGCGGGTTGATAGTGTCGGGGCTCATGCAGTCGGACGGCGAGGCGGAGCGCTCCCGCTTGGTGACGGGCGTCTGCAGCCCCAGCGCCAGGCCTCCGCCCGCGCCGAAGGCCGCGCCGCCCAGGTGCGCGCCGCCCAGCCCCTCGCCCGGCATGCCATTCTCCGACAGGAACTCGTCTAGGTCCACGTACTGCAACAGAGTCAGCCGTCACGCGCCGTCGGTCTGTGGCCGGCCGGCGGCGGGACACTTCGCGCGCAAACACATTCGCGAGCAGTTCGCAAGTAGCACGATCGGACGACCGATCACATTACAATGTCTACAAACTACGCTAGAGGCGTCTTAACTACTAAATGTCACAACATATATTATAAGGAACGGAGCGGAGAGCGGGAAGCGACTCTATTACCCAGTGCGAGTGACGGGCCTCGAGTGTGACGTGGCGCCTCTCGGGTTTCCAGTGTTCTGAACACATTCGTAGATTGAACTCCAGCGACGATGTATCGAGTACTCTAGCGCTTTCATCCACATGTCTACGCGCCAAAGTATCACATTTTGCGAAGGCAAACTTGACAGTTCTTGTATTGACTACCACGAACTGTACAGTTCGCCTTCGCCTATCGCAGCACCGGCGAGGGACAACACACACTCGAGGCTCGGTCGAGAAGCCGGCGGGAGACGATACACACGACACTCAACACGCAGTAGGTAACAAAGTAGCGAGTACTGACTTCTTGTACCTTGAGATCTGGGTCGTAGGGCAGCGTCTTGTCCCAGAGGTTGGGGCCGAGGAAGGCGGCCTGCGCCTCCCACAGCTCGTTGTCATCTTTCTTGTCTTCGAGCGCATCCTTCGCGTTCACCGACTTGCCTGCAACAAGGAGGGCACAGCCCGGTCACTCGAGCCCGGCCCGACATCACCACGCTCGCTACTGTGCCGCCGGCGACCAGCGCCGAGCGGCAGACGCACGAGTCGTCAGCATGGCCGTAGCGGCGCGCTCGTCTGTCGCTCGACGCTATCATATCAAGTGAGCCCAGCCAACGCTCGAATCGTGCGTCGCGTTGAGCGTTCCCGATATCTCGTAAAAACAATAAGTTTTAAAATCGCGACGAAAACGCGACGCCTCTACGAGATCCGCTAGGGCTACGCCTAAGATGCAAATAACCGAAATACAACATAAGGAACGATAAATTTTAGTGTTGCGAATTTCCTTCATTTTTTAAAACGAAAGGATTTAGGATTTAGGATGATGCATGATATACATCACATAGGACTATTGGTATCTACCACACGACGGACTAACAAGCACAGTAACAAAAGCGTGGGACTACAGACTCGGCAGGCGGAGGCTGTCGTTCCCACACACGGGACAGTCGCGGTGTGAGGGCACTGCAGCAACAGCATGCGACAATGCGACACGTTAAGCATGCGCCAGTCTATTTTATACCGAGACAACATCGAGCTGTAGAACTGGGATATTACGGTACGATTCTATTCTAGACGCGACGATTCTATCTATATCTTAAACTATAGTAGCATGCCTGTGGCATGCCTCGATGTCGCACCGTGTTGCTCTGGCTTAGAGCGGCTTAGAGCCAATGCACACTTTGAGCTACGCCGCAATGCTTCATCTGGCTCAGGATATTTACGGCTTTCCGATCCCGCCCCTTATCTCGCCTAACCTTACCAATAACAATTCAGAGGCTGCTCGGTGCGTATACCTACATACATGGCTAACGCGTCCCATATCTGTCACATAATATAAATAAGCCATGTCCTTCTTTAAAATTGGGTTTATTAAAATAGATGGCGCAATTCCATTGCATTGCCGCACATAGCGCAATGTGCATTGACTCTGAACCGTACAAACCATTTCATTATAATAAGTATTATTATTTATATCACGTGAAAATCTGTGCCACAATAAACAACATTCGCATAGCCTTTAATAGCACCTATGTAGAGAGAGATATTCAGTTGAATCGTTCATAAAGTTCACAAGTACGGGCTAGCTATACATACATACATTTATATAAAACAATCACAAATAAAATAGGATATCGCACAGGCAATTTAAAAAAAATCACTAAGATGTATTGAAAGTGGTGTCTATAGTAGGTACATATTTCTATAATTTTAAATACATATTTAAATTAGATAGGTTATGTTGGGGAGGGATTCAAAATAAATTCCTCGGAGGATTCAGTGGACTGTATTTCTTTCTTGATCACATTAATTCACAATTTTCAAGGTTCACAATGGTTCACGGTACTTCTAGTTCTGAGGTCTTCTTCGTTCGGAAGCAAGAGGCGAAGTGATTCTATTACAATAAAATTGATCTTATATCTAATTCTCCCACTCGGCAAGCGCATACGGTCATGCCAAGCGGGAGACAAGGCGATCGCGGGTGGTGAAGGCGTAGCGGAGCACGGGGGTGTCAGCGGCCGACCAATCAGCGTCAGTCATCGCCGGCGCTGCGCGTGGCTCGAAGCTCCTGTCCGCAACATTTCTCCCCTTAGCATAGCTCTTGCATTGCTTCTTTTTCTTCGTCAGGACGGCGAGCTTCCTCTTGGATCGATGAAACCTGCCGCGTCGAGTTTCTTTACTTTGTTTCTTCTGTGGTAAGCCTTCTCGGTAAAGCTTGTGGAGTAGGCGCTTGATTGATGCGGGTATCAAGTTCTTGGGTGACTTGATCAATGTGATGCATGGCTGGTTCGCAGTAGTCCACCGTTCACCATGCGGTTCGTTTAGCACGGTATAATTTGTCATCCAGTAATGCTGTTGCACAATGTTCTCAACTCGTTTGGTACTGGCGTGACTTGCTGTGTCGGGTTCATTGGCGAGCAGTAGCTCCGCAGGTGAGTTCACAGGTGTGTCGTCAAGCCCGTTCGTCGGCTCAGCTTTAATCGGACATTTTGCTGTCTGGATGACGTGGCCGACATGCAGTATGGTTGGTTCAGTAGCACCGCCCTCTTCTTCCTCTGCGGTGCGCCACAACTTCATGGTTTGCTCAGGTTGACGCATCTTTGAGCTTGGCGATATTCGATGGGTCTCGATGGAGTGAGCGACAAGTTCGTTAGTGTTATGTCGATGGCTCGTGCAGTTCAATTGTTTGAGTTTTCGGATCGCGTCTTGTTCTTCCATCGCCGTACTTGTTCGCAGGGATGCTATTGTAGCGTATGGTAGAGCACTGACTTTGTAGACAGGATGCTCATGGGATCGTGCTCCCCTCGTATTGCAATACCGAGGGAGCTGTAGTCCTGCCGTTTCTTCCACTAAGTTCGTTGTTCTCTCGTCTTCTTTCTGGATCGGATCGTAAGTTGATTTTGATGAATCAACTAGAGCGGCGACATATTCATATCTGACTGGTTCTGTTGAGTCATAGG
Source organism: Maniola hyperantus (assembly GCF_902806685.2). Taxonomy (NCBI): domain Eukaryota; kingdom Metazoa; phylum Arthropoda; class Insecta; order Lepidoptera; family Nymphalidae; genus Maniola; species Maniola hyperantus. The sequence goes on from NC_048564.1 coordinate 116,802, forward strand.
TGCTTAGGTGGAGCACGTGTTCCTCTCCGTTGCTGATCGTGGCTCGAGGTGCCGTCCCATGTATGACCCAGCCAAGCTCGGTACGTGAAGCTGCAGGTTCGTGGCGCTCTCCGGTCAGAAGTTGCTTCGTCACGATTAGCTCCCAGTTGTCGGAGCCAATAAGCAAGCGTGGTCGGGCTCGTTCGTAGCACACTTCACTTGGATCCAGTGCTTGGAGGTGTTCGTACCGCAGGAGTTCTAGTGGTATGGTCTGGTGCAGCAAGTGGAAACGTCGCACAGTTCTGGCTCGTATGACGTGCGACGCTCTTCTGTTCTTGCCTCGTAACTGGAACTGGACGGTTCTGCTGCTTATTTCGGTCTCGGTGGAGTTAATACCTCGGATGTTAATAGCATTAGCGGGCCCTTTCAGGTTCAGTTGGTCCGCTAGATCTTCTTCGATGAGGGAAATCGTAGAGCCTTCATCTAACAAAGCGTAGGTGCTTATTTCGATGCCGTCGGAGTTCTTGAGGACGACCGGGCACACCTTGAGCATAACATTGCGTCCAGTCTTCGTGTTGGTAGATGTCGAGGCTACTATTTCCTCCACTTGTTCTTGTGAGGCATCGTGGTTCGTATGTGATGCCTCGCTTGAAGGGCTGCGTTCGTGCAATAGCGGGTGATGCGAGTGAATGCAGCCGTCGACACCGCATTGCTTCGCCTTGCACTCGGTTCGTAGGTGGTTCTTTGTTAGGCACTTGAAACAAACTTTGTTTGCTTTGGCCCAATCCCAACGTGCTGTGACGGTCATGTCTTGCATCTTCTTGCACTGTGGTGGTTCATGGTCGCCACCACAGCACTGACACTGCTCCTCCTCATTGGCACTGAACACGTTGGCGTCGTGGTTCTTCCATGTTGTGGATGCAGTTCTTGCGGATCTCAGATGTGGTTCTTTGTGCTTCAACATCGCTGAAGCTGACGGTTTAGAGTAGGTGAACTCTAAACCTATAGCTGCCTCGTTGTTCAGAAAGCGAGACAAAGTCACTATGTGCGGTTCTCTTGGGCGACGGTTCTCAGAAGCATATCTGGCGAAGCTTCTTCTTAGGTCGGGTGGTAGTTTGTCTACGATGTCTCTGGTGAGCATTCTGTTCTGGAGACATCCGTCGAGGCCTTCAACATTGGTGATCGTAGCCACGATGTTTCTCACTTTGACAGCGAAGACGTTCAGTTCGGTTGTAGTCGGTCCCAAGGGTGGTAGTAGCTTGATCTCGTCTAACGCCTTATCGATCAAGGCTTCTGGACGGCCAAAGCTCTGTTCTAGAGCTTCCATAACTTCCGTCGGGTCACAAGCCGTGTACAAAAGCGAAGCAACGGCGTCTCGGGCTTCTCCTTTCAATGCGTTGCGCAGGCGTTGCATGTTCTCGATCGGTGAGAACTTGTGAAGCCGAGTCGAATCTCGCATTGATGCTTTGAACGGCAGCCATTCGTTCTCAGACCCGCTGAATGTAGGTAGCTCTGTAGATGATCGTGGTGGTGGTCGGTATTGGCTCATTCGGTTGAAGCATTCCACCAGGGCTTCTATGCTTCGGTTTCGTGAGCGATTCGGCGTTGGTGAGCGATCTCGGCGATCTTCGTAAAGACGTTCGGATCGGGGTTCGGTGATGTTCGTGCCGGGTCTTACGGGGGGTGCAGTGGCGGGAGGGGTTCGGGACTCTCGCGCAGGTAGCCGGTCGGTGGGTGGCTCCCCTCGTGTAATATCGGCGTGACGCAACCAATCTTCCGTGCGTAAGTTCATGTTGATTGCTTCTTCAGGCCCTCGTGTGCTCCCTTGGTCGTCGTCCTGTATAGCAGCTAAGTCAGCCTCTAACTTTTTCTGCACCAGTTCAGCTTCAACTTGCATTTGGCGCATTTTAATAGCAGCTAGTCGTTCTGCCGCTTCGTACTCTGCCTGCTTGACACGGGCAGCTGTGCTTGTTGTGGAGCGCTGAGATCGGGTTGATTGCGTCGGTGAAGGAAGCCGAACACGATGGGTCTGTTCTAACAAGGTGCTTCGTGTCTCAACAATGGGTTCTTGCCGTGGGCCGGTACTAGTTGATGGAGACGACTCCATGAAGTGAATCTGAACAGGCCGAGCTGGGTTCGTCGCGCGAGGGGTCGGTTCTTGCGACGCAACGTGCTCGTCGTGTTCATCTTCATGTTGTGAGGTCTGACTCCTAGTTCGAACCATCTTGATCTTCGGATCTTGAGCCTTCGGTTCTTGAGCCTTCAGTTCTTGAGGCTTCGGTTCTTGAGCCTTCAGTTCTTAAGGCTTCGGTTCTTAAGACTTCGGATCTTGAGGCTTCGGTTCTTCTGGTTCTTGATCCGGCTCGATGGATCAAAGATGTTGGGGAGGGATTCAAAATAAATTCCTCGGAGGATTCAGTGGACTGTATTTCTTTCTTGATCACATTAATTCACAATTTTCAAGGTTCACAATGGTTCACGGTACTTCTAGTTCTGAGGTCTTCTTCGTTCGGAAGCAAGAGGCGAAGTGATTCTATTACAATAAAATTGATCTTATATCTAATTCTCCCACTCGGCAAGCGCATACGGTCATGCCGAGCGGGAGACAAGGCGATCGCGGGTGGTGAAGGCGTAGCGGAGCACGGGGGTGTCAGCGGCCGACCAATCAGCGTCAGTCATCGCCGGCGCTGCGCGTGGCTCGAAGCTCCTGTCCGCAACAGGTTATTCAAAGGGAGTCAGTTCGCGCACACGTAGCGGTAAGACGCGTGCGCGAACTGACTCCCTTTGAAAAAGCATCCCGGATGGGTTCGAAACTAGTCGGGCTAACGTCGACTAAACACGTGAGTAAAGACGGGTGTGAGATATTATAGATAATACAAATCACTCAAGATAGTTTAAACGCTAAAATGGCGTAAATAGTTAAACTAATTAGTATTAATTAATTATTGTTTAAAATGAAAATGATCAGATTCAATGTGAAGATAATTTCGAGATGAGTTTCCGTATAGCGGGCTCCACCGGGCTCTCCAAGTCCATACAAACGTACAATAATAACCAAACGAGAACCAAACTACATTATTTTGTTTTCCTTTGGAGCGCGCTACGAATACACTTCTCTCAATGTTCGACCTGATGACAAAATAAAGTAATGAAATAAATAAATTATTTGATAAAGAAGTAGGCGCTGGACAGTTCAGAGGTTTACGCGAGACCGTGGCGTGTGGAAGTCTCTACAAGAGACCTATGTCCAGCAGTGGACACTATCGGTCGACGATGATGATGATGATGATGGTTCCCGGAGCTTTACGCGAGACCGTGGCGTGTGGAAGTCTCTACAAGAGACCTATGTCCAGCAGTGGACACTATCGGTCGACGATGATGATGATGATGATGGTTCCCGGAGCTTTACGCGAGACCGTGGCGTGTGGAAGTCTCTACAAGAGACCTATGTCCAGCAGTGGACACTATCGGTCGACGATGATGATGATGATGATGGTTCCCGGAGCTTTACGCGAGACCGTGGCGTGTGGAAGTCTCTACAAGAGACCTATGTCCAGCAGTGGACACTATCGGTCGACGATGATGATGATGATGATGGTTCCCGGAGCTTTACGCGAGACCGTGGCGTGTGGAAGTCTCTACAAGAGACCTATGTCCAGCAGTGGACACTATCGGTCGACGATGATGATGATGATGATGGTTCCCGGAGCTTTACACGAGACCGTGGCGTGTGGAAGTCTCTACAAGAGACCTATGTCCAGCAGTGGACACTATCGGTCGACGATGATGATGATGATGATGGTTCCCGGAGCTTTACGCGAGACCGTGGCGTGTGGAAGTCTCTACAAGAGACCTATGTCCAGCAGTGGACACTATCGGTCGACGATGATGATGATGATGATGGTTCCCGGAGCTTTACGCGAGACCGTGGCGTGTGGAAGTCTCTACAAGAGACCTATGTCCAGCAGTGGACACTATCGGTCGACGATGATGATGATGATGATGGTTCCCGGAGCTTTACACGAGACCGTGGCGTGTGGAAGTCTCTACAAGAGACCTATGTCCAGCAGTGGACACTATCGGTCGACGATGATGATGATGATGATGGTTCCCGGAGCTTTACGCGAGACCGTGGCGTGTGGAAGTCTCTACAAGAGACCTATGTCCAGCAGTGGACACTATCGGTCGACGATGATGATGATGATGATGGTTCCCGGAGCTTTACGCGAGACCGTGGCGTGTGGAAGTCTCTACAAGAGACCTATGTCCAGCAGTGGACACTATCGGTCGACGATGATGATGATGATGATGGTTCCCGGAGCTTTACGCGAGACCGTGGCGTGTGGAAGTCTCTACAAGAGACCTATGTCCAGCAGTGGACACTATCGGTCGACGATGATGATGATGATGATGGTTCCCGGAGCTTTACGCGAGACCGTGGCGTGTGGAAGTCTCTACAAGAGACCTATGTCCAGCAGTGGACACTATCGGTCGACGATGATAATGATGATGATTGTTCCCAGAGCCTTACAAATCGTATGTTTTGGTGATACAATTTGTAAGGATAGGATTTGTAAGTTTAAATTTTTTTTAATTATATTTATAATTAAATATTCAGGGTGTAACCAGAACGCAAAAACAAAAACAGGCGATAGTACTGATGATTACTGATATGATACCATAATAATCTGATATGATAAAATATCCTATATTTCCTAGAGGTCAACAAACGTTGCATAAATAGGCCACTCGGAGTCAATGCCGCGTTGCAGGTGGGACATTATCCCCAGATTTGCACGCTATACATTGCGGATTTGAAAAATACGAAATCACTAAAACTACAAAATGGTTATTGGTATTGGATTGTGTTCAGATAGTATACCTAACCATATCTTCTATCTCTATCTATCTATCACCCTTCTAATATCCAGTACGGCAATAACTTAATCGCCGACTCGCAGTGGGCTTGTAGCTAGGACGATGCTAGAGCATGAGACCCGCTCAGATAACTTACAGTACGCGGCAGAAAATAATGTACCTTGACTCTTACTATGACATTTCGGCTTTGTAGAGCGTTGTCTCTGTCACTCATACCTATGTGACGTTTTGTCGGTCTCAACCACAGACACTATGCTCTATCTAAAGGTAGATGTACATTATTTACTGCCGCGTACTGTACAACTGGCGAGGAACAACGGGTACATAATATTGTGTAGGTAGCTGTGTATTATTGTACGGAACAGTCGCTACTCGCTACTCGCTACTCGCTACTCGCTACTCGCTACTCGCTACTCGCTACTCGCTACTCATAGCTGCCAATTACAGTGTGATGTATACCTAAGGAAGTAACTATGAGACTACACTGAGCGACTTTTGTTGTGAAACATTTTGTGTTACAAGTCGCACAAACCTCGCGCAGCGCATACTGCGTCGTGAGGTGGTCGTGAGGTGGTCGTGAGGTGGTCGTGAGGTGGTCGTGAGTGACGTCGCGTAACGTCTACAACGCGGGGATGATGCCGGTCAAAAATAAATTATTTCTTAATTCTTAGTCATAATTCTCAAATAGAGGGTCTTTCAAAATTTGTAAAATCCACATTTGCTGCTAGTCAGATCACCCTTTCCTTTTATACATTACTAGCTTCGTCTGGCGACTTCGTCTACATGGACTATACTAATTTCAAACCCCTATTTTACCCCCTTAGGGATGGAATTTTCAAAAATCCTTTTTTAGCAGATGTCTACGTCATAATAGCTATCTGCATACCAAATTTCAGCCCGATCCGTCCAGTAGTTTGAGCTGTGCGTTGATAGATCAGTAGTCAGTCAGTCAGTCTTTTCCTTTTATATAGCTAGATTTAGAAGCATATTACTCATGGTAGTTTAAGCGCTAAAATGAAGAAATTAGTATGTAATCGTTTTCGGACATTCGGCTCCCTCGGCGATTTGCACTCGAGCGAAGCCGGGCGGGTGAGCTTGTAGGTACACGGTCTCTAATCTGACGAAGAGCTAAGCGCGCCGCTCTCTGCCGCCGCACGTGCGGGTGCGGGGCGCGGGGCGCGGGGCGCGGGGCGCGGGACAGTCACGCGGCCCTCCGCACGTGCGTCGCTCGCGTGGACGCGCAGGGTCCGCTTTCCGAGCCGCTGCGACTGTGTTGAACTGTTGACCTTGCTCAGAGGTCACTTAGGTCTTAGTGTTGCCAGTCCCCCGTGACAGACGGACGCCATATTTGGAAGAAAGAAAGAAAACTGATTAATTCAACCCCACATTGAAACTTAAAACTAATTAAGTCAATCTATTAGTATAAGTTACATGTTAAATACCTACTACTGAACCGATTTTGGAAATTATTTCACGAATATAGAAAGCTACATTATTCCTGAACGACATAGGCTACATTAAGTAGGTATTTCATTAAAAAACCCGCCAAGTGCGAGTCAGGCTCGCGCACCGAGGGTTCCGTACTACAGTCGTATTTTTTCGACATTTTGCACGATAATTCAAAAACTATGATGCATAAAAATAAATAAAAACCTGTTTTTGAATGCACAGGTCCCTTTCATATGATACCCCACTTGATATCTTATCTTACTTTGATAATTGTAAATACTAATTATTAGTTCATGACTACAATTTAATTTTTTTTGTGTGATATAACCACAAATTCACGGTTTTCAGATTTTTCCCTTTATGTCTGTTATAAGACTTACCTACCTGCCTAATTTCATGATTCTAGGTCAAAGGGAAGTACCCTGTAGGTTTCTTGACAGACAGCCAACAAAGTGATCCTATAAGGGTTACGTTTTTTCTTCTGAGGTACGGAACCCTAAAAATTAGAGATCCTTACAGAAAATTGCAATAAGCTACCCGTGCGAAGCCGGGGCGGGTCTCTAGTATTAAATAAGTGTGACCAGATCTAGGTCTCACACTCTGCATCGTGCTACACAGCGCAGGTTCTCAGTGAAATTTTTTGATCCTAATATTTATTTATCCTTTGTCAGTCAGTCAGTCACCTTTCCTGTTATATAAGTATGTATATTTATTTTAATCCTAATTTTCTGTGTATTTTATTTTATTTTGTCATCATCATGATCAACCCATCGCCGGCTCACTACCGAGTAAGTACACTACGAGGCACTTGTGCCCCGTGCCCGGGCTCGAACAAACAACTACTTGAATAGGAGGCGGACGTCTTAACCACTAGGCTATCACGGCTCAGATATAGATATATAGGATGTAACCAGAACGCCAGCAAAAACTTAGCGTTATTGTTATACTACCTAAACACAATCCAATACCAATAACCATTTGCTTCATTTTGTAGTTTTAGTGATTTAGTATTTTTCAAACTCGCAATGTTTAGCGTGCAAAGCCCTACGACGCAGCATTGACTCCGAGTGGCCTACTTACGCAACGTTCGTTGACCTATAGCGTCAGTCAGATGTTTATTTGCAATATATCGTAAACTTTTACAAAATTAAAGGATTTTAAAAAACATGCAAACATTGCAACTTTTTTAGAAGTTGGAGGACGTAACTATAGAGCAGGCTTTTTTATAAAGAAAGTGGAGTAATTCTTTATTTAATTTTTTCAGTACGTTGTAGGATTCCGTGCCCGGAGCGTGCCAACTGCCAACGAGACCTTATTACTAATAGGTACTCCGCTGTCCGTCTGTCCGTTTGTCTGTCGGTGGGCTGTGTCTCGTGAACCAAAAATGAGTACTGCATACCTCGAGTCCCTACGTAATGTCTATAAAGATATATAATATTGCTATAACAACGAATAATAAAAATTTAAAAATTGTTATTTCCTGGATGATGGTGCGCAACCACCGAGTGTGCGGAATACTTCCTGTGTGGTTGCGGCTCGCACTTGACCGATTTTTACTTATTTTAATTTTTCATGCATAAAAATATGGCGTTAGGTACTATCCGAGTACACACCGAAGGGGGCTATGTATGTTTGTATGTATGTGTGTATATACGTGTGTCTGTATCAAACAATTGTTTCGTGTCGCCTACCGCCTAGATTGATGTTAGCAAATGAAGCGTGGTCACGTTCACCTCGGTCGTGAGAGTGACACTGGTGCGTGACGTCACAAAATACGACATGGCCGACGAAACCAATGCTTTTGGGGCAGCTCGATTTGATCAGGAAGCTAGTTTGAAATCGATTGCAAAACGAACAAACAAACAAACCGACAAGAAAGCGAGTTAATTTATTCTAAGGTCATAATACACTCTCATTGTGCAATGCTGGCTGTTGTGCAAATTTTCGTTTTGTTCTAAATATCTACTTGGTCTGGAACAAAGTTGTAATAATATGTTCTATTCCCGTTTAATGACGTCATTAACTATTAACTTTCAGCTGCTTCCATTCATTTATTTGGTTCCTAAGTATTGAAAAAGTGCAGTACAGGGTACAGAACCCGGCAGGAAATATTGGTACATCGACCTTTGGAAAGAGATACCGGTTTCATAGAGCATTGTCTCTGTCATTGAGACCGCCAAACATAACATAGGTATGAGTGACAGAGACAACGGTCTACGAAGCCGAAATCTCATTCTAAAGGTCGATATACAATATTTTCTGCCGGGTACTGTATAAAGAAGGAATCAAGATGGAACGTTTTGTAAATGACAGCAATCAGCAATCGTACTACAATGTAGCTGCGTGCACCTGATAGTTAAGTTAAGAGACGTCACCCAATAGTTAAGTTAAGAGACGTCACCAGTCGTCACAACGAACTCGGCCTCAAGTCAGTGGGGTGTCGTCATCGACACCTAGCCGTCACAACGCGGCGGCGGCGGCGGCGGCATAGCGGCGCGCGGGAAAGCGTGGCACACGTAACATGTAGCCTACTTCCCGTTTCCTACATTTCCTGCTCCCCCCTCCCCCCCTCCCCCCACAGCCGAGCGACTCCCACCACCGGTAGCTCTTCAGCTGTTACCAGCTCCCATATTTTGTATTACGAGACCGCTTCTTGCGCGAGTCGATGTGCCCCGAACGCGGAAGAGTTATGATTCGTGTACTGAGTTTGTTGTTGTTGCTCTTCTAAGACTTGGGCGCGTTTGGAACCCGCGTAGCTTTAGTTTTAAGTTCGCGCAAATACTATCACCACTATCATCATCTTACAAATGTAACAACTGACCATCAAAAAGTGTACCTAATTTATTACCTATTATGAATAAAACATTTGATTTTATTTGATTTGATTTTAAGGATGTTTTATGCCACGAGACACACAATTGGAAATTTGTACGAGTACTTATTCTGTCGTACACACTAAGCTAAACTAAACTGGCAGCTCTAAATCCGATGCTTTCCTTTATCGCAGGGAGCATTAAGAAAGGGACAACAATATGGTATTTAGACTTCAACGTGTATAGTATAGTATATACATACAGAAAAAAAATATCACTAAAAATTTTATATTTACAAAAAAGGTCATTTATGGGCATTGTGCCCAAAATTATAATATATATTATATATTTAGCTTGTCATTATATTATAGTTCAGAAATCGTATACAACAGAATTAACCACTGACTAACAACTGGCATAACAATTTTATTATCAACTACCGAACAACTGGCGAACTTCGTTCCGCCTAACTCAATTTTTTTTCGAATTTTTTTCTCCGTAAGAACCATCCTCGTACTTCAAGGAATATTATAAAAAAAGAATTAGCGAAATCGGTTCAGCTGTTCTCGAGATTTGCGATGAGCAACACATTTAGTGATTCATTTTTATATTATAAGATGTAGGTATGTAATGAACCGCTGAGTTTAGAAAATTAAGATTCTGCATCTATTCGCACGTTCTCAGGTTCCTGGCTACTAGAATATACCAACGTGGACCCCCCGTGGACCACCCGTGGTCGACTCTACAAATAAATGTAGCCTGAGCTAAACGGTACCAAAAACGGTGCCCGGGAAGACAGGTTCGCTCTCGAGCTCGCCTCGCGAAGGGCAAAAAGTGTTCGTCACCGACATCCTATTTAGTAATAGGAGAATAGGAGGAAGTTACGCGCGACTCGTGAGGCTGCGCGGCTTCCGGGCCCGCACATTTACACTCACATAGCCTAGCCGACTCTCACTTTCGCAGAGAAAGTGCGCTGACGTCACTGCCGCGCCGCCCGCTTGTTGCCTTTCTTCGAGATTGTCAGCTGTTGGTGGAACTTATTTATTTGTATACTTCAAAATAACGGAGGAGGCTCTGTATTCCACGCGTAACGGCCGGCCCATACAAACGTAGTTTCGTTCTCGTTTGAATATTAACCAATCAAACTTGATGTAATTTCGTTCTACAAACTGATATCGCTCTGAATCTGATTGCAAATTAAAAAGTACCTACATGGTACTTTTAAATTTTTTTGATGGCACGGAGACCTTCGCGAGAGTCCGACTCGCACTTATTTTTTTATTTTTATTTTATAGCCTCAATCAAAAATGTGAACATTTTACACCACACTTTTAGACCAAAGCACTAAATAAATACTGAAACTGGTGTTTTCAATTTGCAGCCCAAATAGACCGTAGTCTGTGCTAGGGCTGGCAAAGATCATCGACCTCACACGGTCTTGACCGGTTTTTATACGTTAGTTTGTTTATAGGGATGTTTACGATGAGGGTTTTTTGAAGAGGAATATTTTGGAAGGATCGAGCGAAGGGCAATTTGGCAGTCGTGGACTTTCGCGGCGTCCGACGAGTGAGAGCGGCTCGGACGCGCTTTCTCCTCGCTCGCCACTCGCCGGTCGCCCGACGCCGCGACTTGTGCGCTGGGGCGGCTTGACCCAGGTCGCCGGGCGGCTGAACCGCTGAAAGCACATCCTTTTGACCGAATTTCGGCCATCGCTTCCGATCTTTACGAAACCTACCTAAGTAGAAAGTCAAAATCAAAGTCATTTATTCAAAATAATCGTACTTAACACTCTTTGATTGTCAATTGTAATGATTGATGTAATGAAAATTATGTATTACGTAGGTACGTAGAATTACAAGCAAAGCTACATTTAAGTAATACATTTAAACAACCATGGAGTTAGGCAAACCCCGACCTGTGGACTGTACAGATTTTTCGTTGTTAGTCAAATTTAGCTTTTTCCGATTTTGTAATTGTATCTACAATTTAACCCGTAATAAGCATAGCACATAGTGATGGCCAATTCCTCGAAAATTTCGGCAAAGTTAAAAATCATTTTTTTTTACGAAACTAGGTAGATTTTTTCTTCTAAATGATAAATAATCTATACTTTGTAATAAATTTAACAAAGTTTCTCTATATGTATAACTCGTATTTCGATGACTAAACTACGATATAACCACGTCACCAATTAGCCCGCACGAGGACCGAAGGTCCCCTCGGCGGGTGCCATGGGAAGACAACCCTGGGGTGCTGCCTCTATAGCCTAGTATACCTAGTATACCTAGTATACCTACTCGTAGCGCGGCATCGTACGACGCTACGAGGCGACGGGTGCAGTGGAAAGCTGCGCTTGCGCAATCTCACTTCCTACTCGGAAAATATAGGTAAGGAGTGCCGAGCGGTGCGGTGGCGGGGGAGGGGGCGAGTGTGGGGGAGGGGGCGAGTGTGGGGGAGGGGAGCGGGAAGTGGCCGCTGCGGTTACGTAAGAGAGAAAGCAGTGTTTTCCGGCGTTCATTTTCGTTAACGTGTGAATCGAAGCGAAAGTATGAAAGTGGAAGATGGTACTCTCGGGGGCTTATTAGCGTGGAATTTTTTTTGGACTGAATTGTTATTTATATTATGCTGATTGCTGATGTTGCGAATATTATTCGTAGCTAGAAGATGCTCGCGACTTTGTTCGCGTGGATTTAGGTTTTGTAAACCCCAAGGGAACACTTTGATTTTCCGAGATATAAAGAGATGGCTGTAAGGATGCGAGCTATCTCTGTACCGAATAGATGATGCCTTTCTCGAACTTTTCAATTTTCCGGGACAAAAGTAGCCAGGTCTATATCCAAGGTGCAAGCTTGCTCCGGACTTTTCACCGAAATCGGTTAAACAGATGGGTCATGAAAAGCTAGCAGGCAGGCAGACAGACAGACACACTTTCGCATTTATAGGATTAGTACAGATTTTAACCGATTTCAAAAAAGAGGAAGCCGATGGATATTCTAAGAGAACAAGATCTACGACCAGCGTGGCCTAGATCTACGAACATTGGCCAAGTGGCACATTGGCCGAGAGCGGCGCGCCAATGTGTCCGCGCCGCTCGCGATGGCGTGCGGGCGGTTTGTTGGTAAACAGCGGAGAGGAGGGCAGTGGCGTGCGCGTGACGTCACGTGACGCATGCGTGACGCTCGCTACTGCAGCTGACAGGGCAGTGCAGCGGTGAGCTGCAGTGATCGCCGATCCGAAGTTGCGACACGACAATTGGCGCAAAGTATTACACACACGAGCCCCTCGGCTGTCGTACTGTGCGCAGTCACGCGCCTCGTGTTCAGATTGGAGAACTCGTTTCGCGCACTATACTCTACCTACTTAATATAAACTTTTTACATAAGCACCAAAAATTTCGCTTGTTACTGTTTTTATATTTGAACAAAGTCTTCAAAATTCAAATCAGAATCACGAAAATTTGTAGGTAGTTACAAAAAATGTCGAATTGAAGTATTTTGTCTGGCCAGCTGGAGCGGCAGCAGAAGCACCTTCGGCATTGTTTGTACTTCAGTATAACATATTAAAAAGCATTGGCTATAAAAAAAGCTTTTTAGGGTTCCGTGCCTCAAAAGGAAAAACGGAACCCTTATAGGATCACTTTATTTTTTTAATAAATAAAATCATTTATTTCCACCAAATACAAAATCATATTTTTGTTAGTGGAGACAGCTGCCGATCGTCTCCCGACAGTTCTTGCTGATCTTCATCGCTGGAACCGTCACCGAAATCCAGGCACGCGGAGCTAATGGAGTCCTGTCCCACGACTGTCGGGAGACGATCGGCAGCTGTCTCCCCCCTCACCCCAGCCACCCTCACAACGGGCTCTACGGGCAGCGGCACGCGCGTTCCGCAGTCAAAACCGCGGCACGTGCGCGCAAGGACTCCCTTGAAAAGGACCCCGTATGGGTTCGAAACTAGTCGGGCTAACGTCGACTAAACACGTGAGTAAAGCCGGGACAGATTATTTAGAATGGAAATCACTCACGGTAGTTTAAACGCTAAAATAGCCTCTATGTTGCAATAACTTCAGACAAGAGCTCGCACCCCGTGCTTTTGAGTGTCTTCCTTCCACTATTGTGTATTTACCATACCCCCCTTACCCCCACTGCAATATAGAACCTTCATACGACTTAAGAACATTCTCTGCTGCAAATACCTAATATTATGTCTCATTATAGTAATGCAGAGATGTAATCCGCAAATAACGAGTCTGACGAGCAACAGCCACCGACGCGCGACGCGCGGGTGGGCGGAGCATCCAGCCCACGTGTTCTAATTATCTGCGTAATATAGTATTGAAACGAGTTTAAAAAATAATTATTTTTTACACATTTACTACATTTGAACTTATGATTTACAGTAACAAGTGGGATCGATCCTGCTGGAGAACGAACTGTGTTGCAGTGATCTTTGCTCTCCCCATACAATATGACCGTATTCCTAGTGACTAACAGTAGGTAGGTACTCAGTCGTAAAAAGGAGGAAGTTCTTAAAAAAATATAATATAATTCATAGATTCGTGGCCAGACAGATTAAAGGCCTGCATCATAGCCAAACATTGCTATTTCGGATAGTAATATTTTTTAATTATTGCCGAGACTTCAATAAATATGCACATATAAGTTTTACAAGATTACATATTACTACTTTGAAATCCTCCTTTGCGATACGGTATTTTATTATGGGGAAATTCTGTAGACGCTACAAAAGCATTTATCAAACGGAACGCTTGTGTTTGATCAATATGTCGAGCTGAAACTCTAGACAGCTGCAAACCATTGTTTAGGGAGAATAAAATTCTACCGTTACCATGTCTCTATATATACGATACGAAGCACTGCTATTTGTAAGGAAATACACTAATCTATTTCGCACATTAAAAGAAAAGTATCCTAATAAGAGAGGCAGGCCATATCCGCAATTTAAACTCTGGGCGCCACCACAAAGGTTGACTGTCTTTTCACACAATTCTTCATGCATGGCTATAACCTTGTTTAACAAACTTCCTGATTGTAAAAAAATATGCCGTTACTAAAATTCAAGCGAGAAATTTTTGAAATTCTCAATCGGAAAAATTATTATAGTGTAAAATAATATCTTAATGACAATGACATACTAAAAATAACCAGTTAACCTAACTATTTTAATGTATCTATAATCTAGTAATCTATAATATTGTATAATTTGACTGCGTAATCTATAATCTATATTTTGACTAAGTAATTTGAAATTGTACTGTTTGACATGATATACGAATGTATAATTAAGTGACTAAAGTTTTCGATTTTTATTATAAATGTTAATATTAATTTCAAGCTAAATATTTGCACACTGTCGGTGACAGTCGATTGTGTAAGGGACTGTTGTGTTATTGTTATGCCCACAATTTTGCAAATAAAACATTTATTATTACATTTATTATTATAAAAATATATGCATTTTTATTTATAACAGAAGTTATAGTCAGACTATGTATATTGTTTAAATTGAAGATAAAAACCGGCCAAGTGCTAGTCAGGCTCGCGCACCGAGGGTTCTGTACTACAGTCATATTTTTTCAACATTTTGCACGATCATTCAAATACTATGATGCATAAAAATAAATAAAAATCTATTTTAGAATGTACAAGTAAATATCTTTTTTATATATAAAATTCAAAGTCCTGACTGACTGACTGACATATATATCAACGCACAGCCTAAACCGCTGTATTCTTTGTAAAGAGTAGGTGTCCACTAAGAAAGGATTTTTTGAAATTCTACCCCTAAGTGGGTTAAATGGGGGCTGGAAGTTTGTATGAAAGTCCGTCATTTTTGAAGTAACATCGATCAAAATTGGTATTTAAGCTTTCGGTTAAAAATAAAAAAATACGTATTTCACGATTTTTGGAAATTCTACTACTAAGGAGGTTAAATATCGGATGAAAGTTTGTATGAAAGTCCGTCATTTTTCAAGTTATTTGCATGAAAATTAGTATTTGGGTTTTCGGTAACAAATGAAGAAATATGGATTTCAGGATTTTTGGAAATTCAACCCCCACCTCGAATTTTAAAATTACACCCGAGCGAAGCCGGGGCGAGTCAGCTAGTCTTTCATATTCCCACTAGGTATACTAATCTTACTTTGAATGTTGAAAATACTAATATTTTGTTCATTAACACATTTTAATGTTTTTTTTTGTGATGTAACCACAAATTCAAGGTTTTCTGATTTTTCCCGTATACGTTTTACGTATACTATAAGAACTACCTACCTGCCAATTTCATGATTTTAGATCAACGGGAAGTACCCCCTAGGTTTCTTGCCAGACAGACAGACAGACTTTTTAGGTACGGAACCCTAAAAATATCCAAATAAACTATAATATTATGTAGTACAGGTTGATCCCGTATAGTATATGTTGGTGCTGCATCAGACAAAGGGGCGTGCGATACGACGTAGGCGGCCTACGTATCATGAACATTGAAGACACCTTCCAGTGTAAACTGTAAACACAAAAATGTGGCTTGTTTGTAAACACGGTACAGAATCCCACTGACACACAACCAGATGTTACATAAGTCCTTATGTACCTACCTATTATGTAACAACCCATTTTACACATTGTTTCATTTACACACACATACGTGTAAGGAGACCACGAAGGAAAAATAACTCGAAGACGATTTCACAAGTTTTTTTGTCGGTTTTCATTACAGAACTACTTGCCTATTCGGCCACACGGCTTTTTATATCGTTTATCATGAATGAACTCAGACATTAATCGAAATGACGTGAAGTTACCTTCGTTCATTCCTTAAGATTCGTTTTCAACGTATCTTAATTAAAGTCATTATTATGTTAACAAACAAATATATGTAATACTACTTTGATAAATAATTGTAGTAATTTTAACGATTAACAAACTTAGTAAGTAAGTTACTTTAAATAGATATGCAATTTAGGGATGTGTATTGTCAACAACATTTGATTGAATGAATCACATAAGGTTTAGGTTGCAATATTCTACATTCAATCAAATGTTTCCTTCATATTATATTTAATGCGCTCTATTAATTATGGCCATAGTATTTAACTCTACAAATTTTAATATTTATAACATGATTTCTAACATTTCGGCCATTCTGATAATCATAGTTTGTCCTCAAACTTTTAATTGCATAAGTAGATAATTAACTATAATTGACATTATTTCAGCACCTTTGAATTAAGTGAGAAGAGCGTGGTAAAGAATTTAAAATTTAAGTAGAATTTCCTTCTATTTTCACATAATGTACTTATGTCCACTGTGCTTTCATGAGACTACACCCTGACTACCTCAAACTCGAACTCAAATTGTTTATCCAGAATTGGTAAAATGATATAGTGGTGATAATTAATACGTACTTAAAACAAAAAGAAGAGAAGAGAAGAGCCCACAACAAACTCAGCCGGGTATTCTTTTTATTATCACCACTTTACAAAATAACTTAGAACTAACACAAAGCTGTTAAGCAACTCATTCCCAACCAAGCTTTCTTATCATTCAAATAGTACTTTAGGTATTATTGTAATAGATTTTTTTTTAATAAGTTTACGTTTTATGAAGACTTTGAACATTGTTGAGAGACACCTCCAATATGTCTTCTGGAAGCTTATTATACCAGCTAAATGTTTTATTACCAACTAACTGAACTAAATATAAAATCCTTGAGATTATTTAAGATCTATTTAACTAATATTACTAAGATTTTAATTCATCTTAATCTTACTCAAGATTTTTAGCTTCTTTAATATTGTTTTATACATTTAAAACAGGATTAAACTAATCGTGAAACTGTAACAATTAAATCAGAATTACAATAATCAAATGAGAATGGATTGATACATGAATAAAGTAATAACTTTAGTATTTGAGTAACGAAACATAATTAGAACTTGAGAACTTGTGTCGCAAAAAAAAAATAACCAATCAATAATTTAATTTATCATAATCTGAAGCATTAATTAAAATTACACTGATTTAAATAAAATCACAGAGAAAATAAAATTCTCATACATATTTACTAATTCTATCTATCTATCTTGTATAATTTTTTTAATTTTTTTTTTAAATCTCGTAGGAACTTCCATAGTCTTGTGCCGCCTGAATCCAGCAGCTCCCTGCTACTCATATAATTCAATTTTCAAATAATGCTTAACATTTTCTTTAAGCATCCCTAATTCTATGCCTGAAATTTTCTTCAGACATGCCCTTAATTTCGTGGTTAGAACTTCTGCAGACATACCCTCATTTTATGCTGGAAGTTCTTTCAGACATGCCTTTAATTTAATGCCTGGAACTTCTTCGGACATGCCCTCGGTTCATGCCTGGAAGTTCATTTTGACATCCCCTTAACTTTATGCTTGGGATATCCTTTGATCCCTTGATTTTTCCGTTAGAGATACTACATTTAATAATGCTAATAATGTAGATATTATTATAATTATTTATTCTCTTCACTATCTGTACTATTATTAATTGATTGATTGAATTTGGTTAATGAGTGTACTAGTTCAAGATTTTTTCATAGATTACTTATATTTATATATCAAAATAAATAGAAATGTCATTATTTTTTCATTTAAAGTTAATATGGCATAATCCAATAAGTGAAAGATTTCTCTAATTTATTAATCCCTTCATCAAAATCTTTAAAAAAAAGACAATGCTTTAAATAATATTGTTCTCTGAGACTCAACTAAACTAAAACAAATTATCGGGTGTCATAAAATATCATCGAGTGAGAGTTCTGAGTCTATGCATTGGGTTATGGGTACTTCCACTGTTATGTTCCCTAGTCCCTACCCATGTCTTTCGAAAACCCAAGCAAATCTACAAGATCCACACAAGCCCTTAAGGTTTTGCGATTAATCGATTGTAATTACCATGTACTATTTTTTTTTTAACATGATCTGAGTCGGGAATGCAAAAGTGGTATGTTATTTAGTGCACTCATTAACTTTTGTTGTTGAATCAAATTTAGAGATTGTTTTATTTTCATCATAATGCAGTTTTGGAGATTGATCATTGATAAATCTACAAAACTCATGAGCCTCATGAAATCTATATAACTCATATTAACATGTTTACATCGATGCATAATTATCACCATTTGAATTAGCAGACTTTTCTGCTTCCCTCGGTTGCTCTGGTTAGACTCCCAGCCGCACCGCGGCGGCCGAGCTCTCGGCCGCGCCGACGGCCGCGCTCTCAGCCGCGCCGACGGCCGCGCTCTCAGCCGCGCCGACGGCCGCGCTCTCAGCCGCGCCGACGGCCGCGCTCTCAGCCGCGCCGACGGTCGCGCTCTCAGCCGCGCCGACGGCCGCGCTCTCAGCCGCGCCGACGGCCGCGCTCTCAGCCGCGCCGACGGCCGCGCTCTCAGCCGCGCCGACGGCCGCACCGACGGCCGCGCTCCCAGCCGCACTCCCGGCTGCGCCAACGGCCGTGCTCCCGGCCGCGCTCCCAGCCGCATCGACAGCCGCGCTCCCGGCCGCACCGACGGCCGCGCTCTCAGCTGCACCGGCGGCCGAGCTCCCGGCCGCGCCGGCGGCCGCACTTCTGGCCGCGCCGACGGCCGTGCTCCCGGCCGCGCTCCTGGCCGTGCCAGCGGCCGCGTCAACGGTTGCGCTCCAGGCCGCACCAGCGACCGCGCTTCTGGCCGCGCCGACGTTTGCGCTCCCGGCTGCACCGGCGGCCGCACCACCCAGCTGTCCTGCCGGCTGCGCTCCCAGTCGCATCGCGGCGTGGAGGCCGCGCTTCTGGCCGCGTTGCCAGCCGTGTTCCCGGCTGTACTCCGGCCACACCGGCGACTGCGTCTCTGGCCGCACTTCCAGGCTGAGGCTTGCGGCACATCCTCGTCGGTCGTCCTCGATATGAAAGAACGAAAGAAAAAAAAAGACGAATAAACATTTTGATCATGTAAATCAATGTAATGCGGGTAGATGAAAAACACACATTACTTAGAAATAGATGTTATTGCGTTAGATTTTAACATACTTAATTATTTATAGTTTGAAAATCGGTTAGCTACGTAGATCGGTTAGAGACGTTAGTAACACGGAAAGATCAAAACATGGAAATCGATGAAATACGGGTAGATTAAAAAAATCACTCCTATCTCAGCAAAGTTTCATTTTGTTCCTTTTTCCTTTTCGTAAATTATCTTTTGAAGGTGGTGGGTATTTCCATAATTAACTCCATAAATGGATATTAATGAACAGGTTTAAAACACAAAAAAAAACATCTCAATTTTCAAATCGCTTTAGACTTATTCACACAATAAAATAAATCACTTATTACCTGCGTTCAGCCGATCGATCCCTGCTTCTGATGTAAGGAGACCACGAAGGAAAAATAACTCGAAGACGATTTCACAAGTTTTTTTGTCGGTTTTCATTACAGAACTACTTGCCTATTCGGCCACACGGCTTTTTATATCGTTTATCATGAATGAACTCAGACATTAATCGAAATGACGTGAAGTTACCTTCGTTCATTCCTTAAGATTCGTTTTCAACGTATCTTAATTAAAGTCATTATTATGTTAACAAACAAATATATGTAATACTACTTTGATAAATAATTGTAGTAATTTTAACGATTAACAAACTTAGTAAGTAAGTTACTTTAAATAGATATGCAATTTAGGGATGTGTATTGTCAACAACATTTGATTGAATGAATCACATAAGGTTTAGGTTGCAATATTCTACATTCAATCAAATGTTTCCTTCATATTATATTTAATGCGCTCTATTAATTATGGCCATAGTATTTAACTCTACAAATTTTAATATTTATAACATGATTTCTAACATACGTAAAATCATTCACTGCAATACGCATAAATTATAGTCAGTGAGTGGTGGATGGCGCATGTCATCATACGATTGCGCTGGTCAAGCGACGTTGAACGAGCCGGTAACTGGATGGGTGACCGACCGAATCTCCTCACCACCATCCGAAGGAGTCAGCCATTTTTTCATCATTTAAGTATACTATAGCAGTTGTTTGCAGAGGACACAAATGGAAAAACTGAAAGCTTTTGCGTTGCAAACGCAATGATGGATGAATGGCGAAACGCCGCCGCCGCCGCCGATGTACTAAACGTTGCAGGGACTGTTTCCTCCGCGGACATTTATAGTCCCTCGTCTGTGGAGGGCCTTACATTTCTAATACCACATCCATTTAACTTTACATACATGGCGTATTATTGAACCGACATTTCTCCATAACGTACCCGAATTTTGAGTATTTCTTTACACAATTCGTATGCTAGTAGGTACTTACTTTTGAGAACATCAATGAACTTATCATTTTAATTTCAGAAATATTTTTGAACTGAACCTGTTCCAAAACGCATCTGAATTTTTGATTAGGTTTGACACAATTGACAAGGATACGACTAACAATTATTAGATTCTGAGTGAAGTAGCCGTGTCAGAGAGACAAACAGACAGACAGACGTACCTACTGGACGATACTGTAAGTTCCTTGTTTTGCTACGGACCCCTAAAATGTTGCGTTCGTTTGGTCGAGGTCGCGTTCATGTGATCAGCTGGAAACATGCGTTCGTTTGGTCGAGGTCGCGTTCATGTGATCAGCTGGAAACATGCGTTCGTTTGGTCGAGGTCGCGTTCATGTGATCAGCTGGAAACATGCGTTCGTTTGGTCGAGGTCGCGTTCATGTGATCAGCTGGAAACATGCGTTCGTTTGGTCGAGGTCGCGTTCATGTGATCAGCTGGAAACATGCGTTCGTTTGGTCGAGGTCGCGTTCATGTGATCAGCTGGAAACATGCGTTCGTTTGGTCGAGGTCGCGTTCATGTGATCAGCTGGAAACATGCGTTCGTTTGGTCGAGGTCGCGTTCATGTGATCAGCTGGAAACGTGCGTTCGTTTGGTCGAGGTCGCGTTCATGTGATCAGCTGGAAACAATACTGAATGTAAGTAGGTGCAGCGTGCGCGCGTACGTAAATACAGAAAACGAAACCGATGCCGAGCACGTGTGTCCGCGCGCGCACGTGCTCCGCGTGCTAAGCCGACACTTTTACCGTCGCGCGCCGCCTGGCTCATCGTGCTCTGGCGGGTTTCACTTTCATCTCGACACGTCACAGAGCAATAACGCTTTAATTCTATTTATACAATATATTATCTATATTCGTGACTATGTACGCTAGAAGGAAATTCTTAGTTTGTATGTTTGTTAATACGAAGATTAGGCTGAATTTTGGAATGGAGATAGCTTATACCCGGAATTAATACGTAGAATACTTTTTCCGGGATTCCAGGAAATCAACGAGATCAATAGCGGACGAAGTTGAACGGAAGTCAAATTTGAAGTAACTATTATAAAGTCCTACTATATGATGCCCGCGACTCTGATCGCGTGGATTTAGGTTTTTAAAAATCCCGTGGGATCTCTTTGATTTTCCGGGATAAAAATAGCATGTCCTTCCTCGGGATGCAAGCTATCTGCTATCCTTTCACAACCCATTCGTTTATTCGAACTTTAGTACAGACTAACCGATTTTAACGAACTTAAGTACAGACTAAAGTTCGTTAAAATCGGTTGAACGAATGGGCCGTAAAAGGCTAGCAGACAGACAGACACACTTTCACATTTATAATATTAGTACCTATGGATGCGAAAGCGTGTCTGTCTATCTACCTATCTGTTACCTTTTCACGGTCTATCCTGTTAACCAGGTACTCTAGAGAGGAAGTTTGCATCCCGGAAACATGCACAGACTTTTTATCCCGTAAAATCAAAGAGTTCCTACGGAACGTTTGGAAACCTAAATCAATGCGAACAGAGTTGCGGGTGGGCATCAACTAATACGCGCGAAATTTTTAATATAAATATAAACAAAAAAATTAGTTAATTCTAGAACTACTACATTGGCCATTTAAAAAATAATCCTTTTGTCTGGGATTTAAAAAAAAACCCAAAAACGACATTTAAAAAAAATCAAAATCCACAAGACGAAGTGGCAGACATCACCTAGTATGTAATAAGCATATTAATGACTCTATCCGCCTTCATTAAAATAAAACACTACATTATTTAAATGTATTACTTTATCTCTCGAAAACAAATTACACGCGCACTAGCGACGCGCCCCGGCGCTGCCCGCTGCACTGTTATATTCTAACAATTTCGTTCGCTTACAAGAGGTAACCTAAATATATGTTATGAAAGGAAAAGGTGACTGACTGACTGATCTATCAACGCACAGCGCAAACTAGTGGCCGGTTCGGGCTGAAATTTGGCATGCAAATATTTATTATGACGTAGGCATCCGCTAAGAAAGGATTTTTGAAAATTCAACCCCCAAAGGGGTGAAATAGGGGTTTGAAATTTGTGTAGTCCACGCGGACGACGTCGCAAGCATAAGCTAGTTTTTTTATAAATTTACGGACTAGTTGTAAGCGCTTCGCTGCAATCACACTCGCTGGCAAGTGGTGATGCAGCCAAAGATGGAGTGCACTCGCCTAGAAGATGCCCATTGCCTATTCATTGTTGACTTGAAGCTACCCATACCTATAAAAGTGCTCTTAAAGTGGAAAACTGATGCCGGAAGGACGTTCCATATCCTACAAGGAGGTGAATATTGTGTTCGTAATAATGCTGTAGTGGGTGTCGCGAGGAATGTGAAGATTCCACCGAGTCCCACCAGTGGGACCCCGTGTCCCAACACTGGGCACTGAGCGGAATGACACACACTATCTGCGACGCTGAGCGGCCGCTTCCTTCCGGAATTTCTCTACTTCTATACACGTCAAGTCAAGAGAGAATAGGCATCTTCTAGGCTAGCTCACTCTGTCTTAGGGTACATCACCACTTGCCAGCAGGTCTGCCTGCAGCCAAGCACTACCTAGTCTACAAATCTCTACACTACTCACTCGTAGCAGTGTGGGGTCTACGTAGAGTCTACCACTATACGCTACAGACTGAAAATCCTTTTTTCGTAGGGGTCTACGTTATAAAAACAATCGACATGCAACATCACATGTTTCTAGACCCAGTAGATCGAGCTGTACGTTGACATTATGTCAGTCAGTCAGTCAGTCAGTCAGTTTTTCCTAAATCCGAAGATTCGTGAAAATGAAATACAGATGAGGGTGGTCCCAAATGGTACTGACAACTGCTCAGAAATTCGTTTAGATTGTAAGAAGTTACGAACGAGTACACAGACGGACAGACGGTTTATTTTGTACGAATCAATGTTAGTGTACACCTTGGGAACTGCCTCGACTAAGTGTTTTAATTACTTAGTTACACGACAAAAACTTTGAACCCAGTCCGGCCCACTCGATAGGAGCTAATATTTATTATTTATATTAATGTATACAGCAAATATTATATGCCACGACAGCTTTAGTCAGCTTCAGACCTCGTAGCTTTGGTTTTAAGTTCGTGTTAAAATGATCACCACTATAGCATCATACGAATCCAACAACCGACCATCATACAGTATAATCATCTAGTCCGCGCCCATACGTCCGCGTGGATTTAGGTTTTTAAAAATCCCGTGGGAACTCTCGATTTGCCGGGATAAAAAGTAACCTATGCCCTTCCCCGGGATGCAAGCTATCTCTGTACCAAATTTCGTCAAAATCGGTTGAAGGGATGGGCCGTGAAAGGCTAGCAGACAGACAGACAGACACACTTTCGCATGTATAATATTAGTATGGATTTTGAATAAATAATTTGACATTGACTTTGACAATAGACATAGCTAGAAGGGTGCCTATGGGACCCTATTAGCACAGTTTTACGATCAATTAGGTAAAACTGCCGCGTACTATACCTGGAGCTGGTGACGCAACATGCTGCAGTGTGACACGGGCCCAACTGGCCATTACAAGTACAGTGAGATCGACGTCACCGGAAAGTAAACGTCGGAAGGAGGGAGGGTGCACGCGGAAACCACTGCGCGAGATTACTTTTACTCTCACCAGAGCGTCGAGCGGTGCAATGCCTGCCTCGCGCCACTCGCGCCACTCGCGCCACTCGCGCCACTCGCGCCACTCGCGCCACTCGCGCCACTCGCGCCACTCGCGCCACTCGCGCCTCGCATACTTGCATACGATACGTTTTTCCTACAGCAGCCACACGATTGGTGCTCGTTGCGTATTGAACATACTCTTACTTCTTGTTAAGGTTCCGTGCCAAAACCATACAAAAGAACCCTGATTAATATTGACATTAATATTGACTTGAAATTCAACATTGTAGATATTAATGAATAAATAATAAAATGCTTACTTAAGATTTTGTTAATGAAAATAAAAGATGGCGCAAACTGAAAACCAGCGCTGAGCATTGTGAGCAGTGCTCGGCTATGCTGAGTTTGCGACCTATTGTTTATTGTTAGTTTTTAGTTTAGATATATTAGATAAAACATTGTGTACATACATTGTACATGAAAATGTTATTTTCATCTCACTCGCTCGGAAAGAATCCGTTTGCCCTTTGAAATCTGAGTGGAAAGTGGTAATTTTGCTAGCTAGCGCGCAAAGTACGAGTTGAAATTCGAACGTGACGAACTGTGGTCTATGGTTGCGTACCTACTTAAATTTTTCTTTCTATACCAAGTGGTTCACCTATAATCGTACATTTGGCATGAAAAACACAAAATGTTAAGATGGCGCTCGTCATTTTTTACGCATTATTAGGTAGTACTATTGGTCCGCGAGCGGACGGACGGACGGACCAACTTACAGCCCGACGGACGTGTGTTCGCGCGTGATCCGTGCGTTCGCGCATCATTCGACCGACCGAGTGGGAACTTGGTACAGTTGGAGGAACTTGCGGGAAGTCTCTGATAGTACCAAGTATGTAGTATAGTCGTCGCTTCGCAACTGGCCGGGCATCAGCTAGATAATATAAAAGGTGAAACCGATTGACTCACATTTATCGACGTACGATGCAGGTCAAGTCGCCGGCTCTACGACTTGACACTTAGCGCGTAGCTACTCTGTATGACGTAGGGCGCGTGTCCACTGCAGCGGAGACGTATTCAATATACCAAATGTCTCCGTTCAGCCCCGCTTTGGCGTACCTAACGCATCTCTTCGGAACACGTGACGTAGATGTACGGAAAACGATATTTAAAACGGTCTGGCGGGACCTATACCTCTGAACGATTTAGCGTTTTGGATCAAGGATATGTTCATCACGATCTACCTATCGCCGGCCTACTACTGAGAACGGCGCTCCCCTCAGAATGGGAAGTAGACCTAGAGATAAATCAAAAATCCTTATCCCCACTTGATAGAGTTATCTTACTTTGATAATTGAAAATATTTTATTTAACATCAAAAATATTTTATACAAAATATGAATTCATGTAAGCATTTTAATTTTATTAGGGTTCCGTACCTCAAAAGAAAAAACGTAACCCTTATAAGATGACACTGTTGTCTGTCAAGAAACCTACAGGGTACTTCCCGTCTTCTCCTCTGTGCTTCCCGTTGTCTTAGAATCAGTCAGGTAGGTACTAGGTATGTCTTATAGCAGATATAAGTGGAAAAATCTAAAAACCGTGAATTTAGAGTTACATCACACAAAATAAATTAAATTGTGGTCATGAACTAATAATTAGTATTATCAGTTTTCGAAGTAAGATATTTATATGAAGTGGGGTAACATATGAAAGGGCTTTACTTGTACATTCTAAAACAGATTTTTATTTATTTTTATGCATCATAGTTTTTGAATTATCGTGCAAAATATCGAAAAAATACGTACGTACGAGTGTAGTACGGAACTCTCGGTGCGCGAGCCTGACTCGCATTAATCGGTTTTTTTGTGATGTAACCACAAATTCACGGTTTTCGGATTTTCCCCTAAAGTCATACGTGTGCTATAAGACCTACCTATCTGGCAAATTTCATTATTCTAGCTAGGTCAACGGGAAGACTGCCACGACAGACAGACAGACAGACAAGGTTTCCTTTGCGACGGACCACTAGTTGGTACAACATTGGAGGAGAGTGTATCTTCCGGATGTACCTCCGCGCTCGGGCCCTTATGCTAACGCCAGCGCGGTGGTCACCTTCGTACCCACTGAAGGCGACGTGTGACGTCTCTTGTTGACTGCGGGAACTATCACCACCAAAAAGCTTTTTTTATAAACCTACCTCTAATTTCATTTCATTTTTTGGGGTTCGTACCTCAAAAGGAATCACGGAACCCTTATAGGATCACTTTGTTGTCTGTCTGTCTGTCGGTCTGTCAAGAAACCTACAAGCCTACAAGGTACTTCCCGTTGACCTAGAATCATGAAAATTAGCAGGTAGGTAGGTCTTATATCAGATATTATGGAAAAAATCTGAAAACCAAGAGTTTGTAGTCACATCACAAGAAAAAAAATTAAAATGTGTTTTGACCAAATAATTAGTATTTTCATCTTTCAAAGTAAGATTACTATATCAAGTGGGGCATCATATGAAAGGGCTGTAGTACGGAACCCTCGATGCGCGAGCCTGACTCGCACTTGGCCGGTTCTTAGGGTTCCGTACCGTATCAAAAGGAAAAGCGGAACACTTATAGGATCAATTCGTTTTCTGTCTGTCTGTCCGTCTATCTGTCTGTCTAACAGATAGCCAAGAATGCCAAACAGCCCGATCCATCCAGTACTTTGAACTGTGTGTTGAGAGATCAGTCAGTCAGTTAGTCAGTCAGCTTTTCCTTTTATATATATAGACTTCGTACCTATGAGTTTAGGTTTTTAAAATCCCGTGGGAATTCTCTTGATGTTCTGGGATAAAAAGTAGCCTATGTCACTCTACAAGCTAAAAAATCACGCCAACCCGTTGCTCCGTTACGGCGTGACTTGAAGGACAAACCGACAAACGAACAAACTTTCGCATATTTATAATATTAATATGATAATCTAGTTAGTGTCGCCGATAGTGGAAGAGAGGTCAGGTCAAAATGGAAAATTTGAACATACCTACTTCAAGCAAATTAGCTTCTTTAATAAATAAAAACCAGCTAAGTGCGAGTCAGACTCGCGCCCGAGGGTTCCGTATCTGCTACAGTCGTATTTTTTCTACATTTTGCACGATAAATCAAAAACTATTATGCATAAAAATAAATTAAATCTGTTTTGGATTTTTCAAGTAAAACCCTTTCATATGATACCCCACTTGATCTATTTATAGTACTTTAAAAATTGAAAATTTTTCATTCCTACATGAATTCACGAAAACATTTTAATATTTCTTTGTGATGTAACCATAAATCCAGTTTTCGGATTTTTCCTTTACGTGTGCTATAAGCCCTACCTATCCGCCAAATTTCATGATTGTAGGTCAACGAGAAGTACCTACTCCATAGGTTTTCGTGATAGACACGACAGACAAACAACAAAGTGATCCTATAAGGTATCCTTTTTCCTTTTGAGTGAGGAACCCTAAAAAGATAAATTATATTTTACTTCCGGTAACTGATAAGTGATAATACTACAAGTAACATGTACCTACACTCGTATTACAAAGGCCGAAGATATGAGACACATCTGTACAGAGCACTTTGACTTTGAAACGAGACAGGCTTTTGTCGAGCTCCTTGTTCCGAGACAGATACAAATCTGTCTAGATTATTCTAAATTAAATGATGTAAAGGGCAATTTTGGTCTTAATTGAATATTTCAGATGATCAACTATTTTATTTTGATAAGAATTGTCATAATTGAATATGTCAGCAAAAACTCCTTCGAAAGTAAGGCTTTGTTTCAGATCACATTTGAAAATCATAAAAAGATACATGTATGCTATTGCGGATCTTTTTGTAGAACTTTGTAAGAGAAACAATTTCACGATACATTGTTTTCGTGTAACTTTGACCATTTAGGCAGCGTAGGCACGCCTTGGAAACTCTCAAATGAGAGGATTTTTCCGACCAAATTCACATTATTTCAAATGTCCTAGGCATCTCTAATTTTTGAGAATTAAACTATACCTATAAACCTTCCTCTTGAATCAGTTTATCTATTGGTGAAAACCGCATTAAAATCCGTTGCGTAGTTTAAAAGATCTACGCGTTCATACATACATACATACATACTTACAGACGCGGGAAGCGACTTTATTTTATACTATGTAGAGATAAAAACCGGCCAAGTGCGAGTCAGGCTCGCGCATTGAGGGTTCCGTACTACAGTCGTATTTTTCGACGTTTTGCACAATAATTTAAAAACTATGATGCATAAAAATAAATCAAAATCTGTTTTAGAATGCGCAGGTGAAGACCTTTCATATGATACCCCATTTGATATAGTTACTTACTTCAAAAATTGAAAATACTAATTATTAGTTCATGACCACAATTGAATTTTTTTTGTGTGATCCAACCCTAAATTCACGGTTTTCAGATTTTCCCCCTAAAGCCAGCTGTAAGACCTACCTACCTGCCAAATTTCATGATTCTAGGTCAACGGGAAGTACCCTGTAGGTTTCTTGACAGACAGACAGACAGACAGACAACAAAGTGATCCTATAAGGGTTCTTTTTTTTTTTTGAGGTACGGAACCCTAATAAAACGAGTCAAATTGTTGAATTGCTTAAAACGCACAACACTGAAACGTTATCGCTCGACGACCGAAACCTCCCACTAAAAATATCTGAATTGCCCCTGCCGGGACTAGAACCCGGGCCTGTCGCTTAATACACCCTTTTCATAATATACCACAGCGCTTACCGCGATGCCAGAGAGGTCGTCAAAATAAAACAAGTAGAAGCCCTATGGAAAGTTTGTTTGAGTTGTTTCCAGCGGCCTTACAAGTTTGCGCCCTGTAAGCGACGTGAGCGGATTGTCGCGCAAGATGTCCCAAGTCACTGACCTTGAACCGCAGGGACAGGGGACAGCTTCACAGTATAGCGGTAGGGGCTTCACACTACGTCACCGTTCCAAATACTCTGCTTATACCCGCGATTTTGTCTGCCTGGACTACACTAAAATCGGTTGAACGGATGGGCCGTGAAAAGCTAGCAGACAGATACACTTTCGCATTTATAATATTAGTATGGACGAAGGTCTGGCCCTCGCAGGCGCTCAGTGCAAGCCACGTGTGTGGGGCGAGCCGCCGCGCGCCGGCGACATGCAAGCGTGCACGTGTAGGCGTCAGACTACATCGCTACTGGTGAGTGGTGACCGCACATCGTAGTACAGAAGAATCTAGCCTCGTCGGTCTAGTGGTTAGGGTTCGAGTCCCGAGTCCGATCCGATTTTTCTGTTGAGAAATTGTCAGTAGGTACAGGAGTCAGAAAGGTGGCGGCATTTCACTCCCGTGTCCCAGAGCACTTGCAGCTGTCGGTCTTGCACCCGATCTCTCTCCGCCCGTGTCGGATTTCCGTCCCATCGGGCTATGAGAGTGAGGAAATAGAGAGTGCACCTGTGTTTGTATAGTATGAATCTTTCGCGCAGTTGGTTAATCTCTATGGAGATCGGCCGCCGAGGGCGAAGTTCGGTCAGATGGACATTATTATCATTATAATAGGATCATAGGAGGTATAAGTCCCTTGCGCTAGAACCATGTGTCATGACGTCACGACGTCATTTTCCCGTCAGTCGAACTAAAAATATACCATCAGCTGGATTCAGTGTTGTGCTGACGTCACTAAAATGGCGGCCACGCGCATTAGCAATTTGCTGGACTTACAAGCGAGGTACAGTCAGCAAGGTAGGTACAGTCGAGGAAGATAAATAGGTATAGGTATTATGTACGTCCGAGCGAAGCTAAGCTCGGGGATCCGATGTTGGCAGAATTGCTAATATCTTCCGCTGAGAGCATTGCGGAGTTGGAAAGTAAAAGTGGTATGTGCGGGCGTACGCGGAAGAAAGCACGCGCCCGGGGCGGAGCGGGGCGCGGGGCGGAGCGGGGCGCGGGGCGGAGCGGGACGCGGGGCGGGCGGGCCGAGAGAAAGTCGCGAAAAGGTCGCTACTTTTTCCCAAATATTCAGAGTGAAAGTGCGCCACGCTCGAATTGATAGTAACAAGTAGTCTCCGACATGGGACTACTGATCTCGCGCAACCTTGCGCCTTCCGCAAAGCTTCGCCCGGTCCCATTGTTGTAGGCACTTGGCTCTCCGCATCGTGTTCCCCGCCGCTATCATTGCGTTACAGAGAGATTAGTTTTTCAACTATGCAGGGATGATACCTATACGGAGCTGCAGGCGGAGGTGGCACCTGGTACATTGGTTGCGCAACCAATGTGGCACCTGGTACATTGGTTGCGCAACCAATGACGGCACGCAACAAACAATGTTCCACTTGGCCAACAGCGAGTGTTGCTATCAGTGTGATTTGATTTGTTATGCGATGTCACACTACGCAGCACTTGCCTCCTATATGTAGGTATTTACGACTTCTTATAGGCACCTACCTATAAGCACGCGACAGGTCGAGATGGCAAGCGTACGCGTATCGCACTAACCCAGCGGCATAGCGCGGGTGACGCCACCTGTCGGGAACTATACCTACTCAATTATTTTATTGTTATAGCGGCAATAGAAATACACATTCTGTGACAACTCTCCACCTAGTATACGGTTCACGAGATACAGCCCGCTGACGGATGGACAAACGGATGGACGGGTAGCGGAGGCTTAGTAATAACTAATAATTTTCCGTTGGCACCTTTCGGGTAGGAAAAACTGTCAACTGCACAAGTTTAGTGCACACACTCCTAGCAGGATAGTCTAAGATTGATCTCATACTGCACCAGCGATGACCTCCAGGTGAAGACTCACTTGGGATACAGAACAAGATAAAGTTAATGGCTCACGTAAGGGAACTGATAAAAACGGTTTAAATAATAAATGAAATGAAAATAATTTTTAATCAATTGAACTTTTAAATGTACCTACTTTTGAATCGTCGAATGCATCTACCACTGGTAGCGGCATACCATAAGTAAGGTATACTTATATGTATAGATATGGATATTCATATATCGATATATTATATACATCTTATATAAATAACAATGAATCGCCGAAATGTATGTACGCGCATAACTTTCTAAAGACTGCACTGAATTGGTTAATACTTTTTTGTTGTGTTTGTTATTATTGTCAGGACAAATAGAGATAGCGAGCAAACGAGCAGGCGGGTCACCTGATGTTAAGTGATTACCTCCGCCCATGAACATTTGCAGCTCCGCGCCGATGCGTTGCCGGCCTTTTAGGAATTTGTTGGTCCGCCCTTTGAATAACTCCCAAATCCACGCAAAAGGGCACCTCTCGTCTAATAATGTGTCTAAATACTAATTATTAGTTATGACCACAATTTAATTTTTTTTTTGTGATGTAACCACAAATTCCCGGTTTTCAGATTTTTCCCCAAATGTCAGCTATAAGATCTACCTACCTGCCAAATTTCATGATTCTAGGTCAACGGGAAGTACCCTGTAGGTTTCTTGACAGACCGACAGACAACAAAGTGATCCTATAAGGGTTCCGTTCTTCCTTTTGAGGTACGGAACCCTAAAAAGGCGAATTGAGTACCACCTCCTTTTTGGAAGTCGGTTAAAATGTAGCATATGTCACCCGGACCATAATAGCGAATCAACTGACACCTCATCCATCTAAATCGGCCCAGAAGACTAGCCGCTACAGTGGAACACACATAGATACAAACACACTTGTACATATATACATACATAGACTGTCAAAATCATAACCCTTCATTTTGGCTTTGCCGTAGTCGGGTAAAAAACGCGCCAACAGAACGGGGTAACTGTATGAAATACAACTTTATAGCAAGAACCAATGAATTAATGAATTGAGCGATAAGTTCACATTTGTATTCAGCACTAAAAACAACCGGAACAAAGAAAAAAAAACGTATTTTTATCAGAAATTTATAGACCTTTTTTATTCGCCAGCTTCTCAATTATCTTCAATAACTTGTATATACCTAGTGTATGTAAATGTAATAATAATTTGTACAAGACCGTGATAGACTGGTGGTTAAGACGTCAGCCTTCTATTCGGGGATTCGATCCCACGCACGCATCTCTAACTTTGTGGAGCAAAACATATCGAGGCAACTGCAAGCCCGAAAATTCTGCATAATATGTTCTTCTGTTCGGTTTCTAATACGCACTCGGTTAGCGTGGTGGAATAGGGAACCTCCCTTCTGATTCTGAGCAGATCTGCGTTCAGCAAAGAACCGGCGATGAGTTGATGTTGATGATGGTGATGGTGATGATGATGTGTGTATATTTGTGTCTCAAAATTTCGATCAACCCTCTCGCGTGATCTGTGTCCCTCCGCAAACATCAGCCCCGCGAGAGGACAACTCGTGTACCATATACATATGCGATAACAGAGATGTCGTACACTAATCTATACGACGTGACCTACTGACCCACTACCTAGGGCTGCTGCTGACTGACTGACTGACATATCGACGTCCAGCTCGAGTCGCTGGCTTACCTTATACTTGAGATTCTACCCGAGCGAAGGCTAGGTCATCTAGTCTAAATATTATATATTTGATAATGATAAATCATATTATAACATAACAAATAATGAGGTATGTAGTACCAAATATAGTTAGATAAGTAGATACCTACTACATATAGATTCTGCAAGTTCACACAAGTTTTGCACGAGCTCATCAGCTGTTTCTAGGGTTGTTACAAAGGCGTGGGTTGTTACAAAGGCGTGTCAAACGAATTGTCTCCCACGTGATACCCACGTCACGAAGCTCATTATTTTCATGGTTTCTTACCTCAAAAGGAAAAAAGGAACCCTTATATGATCACTTCGTTGTCTGTCTGTCTGTCTGTCCGTCGTATCTGTCAAGAATACCTATAATAGGGTACATCTCGTTGACCTAGAATCATGAGATTTGGCAGGTAGGTAGGTCTTATAGCATAAATAAGGGAATCAATCCGAAAACCGTGAATTTATGGTTACATCACAAAAAAAAATGTTTTCATGACCGAATATTTAGTATTTTCTATTTTCAAAGTAAGATTACTATATCAAGTGGCGTATCATATGAAAGGGTTTTCCCTATACATTCTAAAACAGATAGTTTTATTTATTTTTATGTATAGTAGTTCTTGATTTATCGTGTAATATGTTGAAAAAATACGACTGTAGTACGGAACCCTCGGTGCACGAGGCTGACTCGCACTTGGGTGGTACATCTTACAACTTTCCAGATGTTACGGACATTAGCATCTCGTACAAAAGGAGAAACTGACTGACTGACATAATATATCAAAGCACAGCAAGCGCTGGGTCTGGAAGATTTATCATGTAGGTTTTCCCGACAGTATCTTAAAAATTGAAATAGGGAACACAGAGCGAAGTCACGGTACAAAGCTAGTCTCTACATAAAGTCGTTAGGGTATTCGTTTGTGTATATCATGATGAGGTTATCAATAACCTTGAATTGAATCAAGAGTAGTAACGTCCATAATGCATTGATATCGCACGGCATACCTACCAGCTATGAAATCCGAGCTCGCCCATACGCATAGGAAATATTCTGTCGCTTACGTATGATATGTGACCCGAAGCATCTTTACCTAGTTATGTTTGATAACGTGAGCCATTCCTACATGCACACGGCGGCCTTTTTAGTTAATAACAATTAATTAGGTCGGAAGTCTAAATATATAAAAGGAAAGGGTGACTGACTGACTGATCTATAAACGCACAGCTCAACCTACTGGGCTCAACGATTGGGCTGAAATTTGGCATACAGATAGCTATTATGACGTAGGCATCCGCTAAGAAAGGACTTTTAGAAAGTCAACCCCTAAGGGTGTGAAATAGGGGTTTGAAATTTGTGAAGTCCACGCGGACGAAGTCGCGAGCATAAGCTAGTTATCACTATTATCACACTTGCATATTCAACAATTGACAATTAAAAAGTGTAATGACACCTATTTTGAATATAATATGCGTTTGACTTTTGGAGAGTACAGTAGAAGAACGCGGCAACTGGCAACCCTGAGGTGCAGGCAGTGTACGGCTTCGCCATAATCGCCTTTGAGCAGGCAAGGTCTTCCGCAACCTCATCTTATTGCTAGGCGCCTTCGCCATATTACTTGCACATGCAGCGCCTTTAAAACATAATAAAAGCTAGCTAAAATTGTTTCTACTGAGATACGACTGCTGCAAGAACGCCCGCGAAGCGTCGGGAAACTCGCTCCTAGGTGGGCACTGGGCAGACGACATCGAAGGAGTCGCAGGGAGCCGCTGAATTCAGGCGGCGCAAGTCCCTACTAGAGATAGAGACCTATGTCCAGCAGTGGACGTCTATCGGTCGATAATGATATCTTCATTAGTCTGAGATGGAAGCGGGTAAACATGGAAAACGTAGGTACTTACGTACGGTTCATGTCATCATGTCATTGTGGATATACAACATGGATTGTCATCTTGTCGTTTGACGGCTCTGCCCGTAGAGCGGTAGACCAGAACAGAGCCAATTTAAAAATTGTATATTATTTCCAAATTCAACACAGCGGGAATCGAATCCGGGGCTTCCGATTTATAAAAACACAGCGCTTATCACCACTGTACCAGAGAGGTTAACTTTTTAAATTAGATTTCATAATAATAACACCGTGTAGATCAGGAGTCAGACTACTAAACTAAGTAGAAATTTTTTATGATCCATTTCTGTATCTAAATAACAAATAGTGAACACCGATTCATAATCTAGTTTGTAAGCTGTGACCGAAACAAATGAATATATTTTTAGAGATTTTCTTTCATATCCCTACCTACATCCTAGGAACTAGGAAAAAAATTACCTAAATAAATATTTAGTTTAGAAAAGCTACGGATCATTATGTAGGTACAGAACCCTAACAGGCAGATCGACGCCCGACTCACACTTGCTTGCTTTTATAATAAACGACCTTCTTTAAAAATGCCCTCAAGGAGTAAGCCGTTAAAGATGTAAAATAACTAAATTCTCAACATTAATTTAATAAGCATCGACGTTATATGATAATAACCGAACCAGCGGTAGATGCATCCGACTATTCGTAAGTACTTGTAAAAGTTTATTCGAATAAAAAAGATTTTTATTTTATTTTAAAAATAATTATTATTTTGCCTGCAGGTAGTGAAAATGTTTGATTTATTTAGCACTATTATGTAATATAATAAAATAAGTAAAGTATGTAGTAGTATATTTACAAATTATATGCAATAATAAGTATACGAAAGTTCATATTTTAGTTTGTATATTATCGTAGACCTTAATTTTATTTTATTACGTAACA
Organism: Maniola hyperantus; assembly: GCF_902806685.2. NCBI lineage: Eukaryota > Metazoa > Arthropoda > Insecta > Lepidoptera > Nymphalidae > Maniola > Maniola hyperantus. The sequence goes on from NC_048564.1 coordinate 152,251, forward strand.
GGTAGATAGGTATAAGAGACGAAGAAAAATTTACCTAAGAGTGTCCTTCGGGTGCAGTCGTATAGTCGTAAAGGAACACAGTTGCTTCAACAATGGCACGTGTAAAACATTTCACAGATTACGGATCTCACGTTCCGGAGCCGCACGGGGACGGGGACAAAGAGGTTCCGATCGGAAGCGGGCGCTACGTACGGCCGCGCACTTTCTCTTTCGGGAACGGCGAGAGAAAGTGCGCTTCCTCCGGCAGACTGAACTGACCGTTGACGAAGACGTGCTGCCTCCAGATGTGGTACTGGCTCCAGCGGTCGTCGTCCTGCAGATGCGGGTGCTGCAGCTGCGGCAGCGAGGGCAGCGGCGGCGGCGGCAGCGGCGGCGGCGGCGGGCCGAGCGGGACGGGCTGCGCGTGCGGGTACTCCATGTCACTGACACATCGCGGCGGCGCGCGTGCTTCCGCGGCGGCGAGCGGCTCGCGAGTCGCGAGTCGCGCTCGGCGCAGTCGGCCCCACCAGCCACCGGCCGGCCCACCCGCATATTGTATTATCCTTCACTCGGAAACTGTTCTTACTCTTGCCATTGCACTTTCTGTGCACATTATACTATTGACGGATTCCTAAATGACATGGTTGCATGGAGACGCGGGACGGTCGACTTTGCATTCAGCAGCACACGGGGTAGTGTAATAGTTGCATTGACATAATATGTATTGCATACTAGCTGCCCCGCCCTGGCGAACTTCGTACCGCCTAACAGTCGATTCTTTTTCAGGCAATTTTTTAAATATTTCTCTCCGTAAGAACCATCCTCGTACTTCAAGGAATATTATACTAGAAAAAAGAAAATTAGCAAAATCGGTTCAGCTGTTCTCGAGATTTGCGCTTAGCAACACATTCAGCGATTCATTCTTATATACATTTAACATAGAGATTTACATTATTGTAAGTAACATTTAAAAAACCGAGCAGTAGAATCTGTTTTCCGAACCGGTAGAGTGTAGCTGATATACTCGTAGTTATCGTAGGGAACACATGCTGCTCTGCATGAAATAAATAAAATTCATTTTGTTTTAATTAATTTCAATATTCGTTTTTTATGCCTCTACTACAGGTAAAGTTTGGCTCTAGTCCACCACGCTGGTCGAGTGCGAACTGGCAGAATTCACACACCTTTGAGAACGTTATAGAGAACTCTCAGGTCGGCAGGTTTCCTCGCGGTGGTTTGTTTTACCGTTAAGGCAAGTGGTATTTTTTTGTATATCGATCGGGATCGGGATCGAACCCCGATCCCCCCAGTAGGAGGCTAGCCCCTCTCCCTTTAGTATGGGTTTAAACTGCCATAGCGTTCAGAGTTTGATGCTAGACTACATCACCGTTCATCACACGTGTGATGATGCTCCCATAAACATCACCGTTCATCACACAGAGAGCAGCAGTCACCGAGTAAACACGAGCAATCATTTGGGCGACGTTCCTGCATGTGAGGAGTGGAATGTCGCGCGTTGAATTCTTCTGTATGGCGGAATGGGAAATGGATCCGATCGTGTCATTCGGGGGATTCCTTTACAAAACATTACGAATACCTACATTGTATTTTAAATTAATGTCATTTTAACCTGTTGCTATTTACATTGCAACATCTTTAACTCCAATGTATAATAATCTAAACTAACCTTAACTTAAGCTATATCTAGTTTTTTTTATCGAGGTCCAGTTCATCCTCTATCGTTGCATTTACACATGTTACAAATGTTTGTATTACTACTACTATACTACTATACTACCTACCTAACCACATAATATTACTTAACAGAATATTACTAAGTATTTCATACTATTATTATTACTACTTAACTTATTACTACATTTATTTATTAATAACAAAGTGTAGTTTAATGTTTGTATAATATAATTATGTACGATAAATATAATATGTTTATATGTACAATATCAAATTGTTTCATTTCCTACATAATATTGTATTACGGATTAACAACTACATTTTTAGTTTTGTATGGAGGTGCTTTTATTATTTTTATTAACAGACCGAAAACAGAAGGAATACATATATAGATATCTATCCGTTGTTAACTTAACTAACGACTTCGCTTCGAACAGGATCCAATTTCAAACAATATTTTTGAACAACAGGGCCCCAAAGAGTATTTTTTCAAGTTAACGTTAACTGTGCCTAATTTACGTAAATGGTAGGTACGTAACTATCAAATCATATACCTTTACAGTGAACACAAATCTCCATATTAAATGACAGTTTTACAGTTGACGTTAACTTCAAAAGTGACTACACTCTACTATACCTACTCTACAATGTAACAAACGTGTCAATAGTTGAAGTGAAGGCTTGCGACTCCACCTCAAGAAGATCCGAAAGTCATTGTGGAAATGGGTGTAATCCTTTATTTATAACTAGAGGATGCCCGCGACTTCGTCCGCGTGGATATAGGTTTTTAAAAATCCCGTGGGAACTCGTTAATTTTCCGGGATAAAAAGCCTATGTCCTTCCCCGGGATGTAAGCTAACTCTGTACCAAATTTCATTAAAATCGGTTAAACGGTTGGGCCTTGAAAAGCAAGCAGACAGACAGACAGACAGACACACTTTCGGATTTATAATATTAGTATGGACTAAATTCCGCAATCAATTTCGACTAGCCTTTGCACAAGTTAAAAAAAATCTATAAATTTTATGCTTCTGAAATAAGCATACTATACGATTGAAGATTATGTAAATGATAAAAGAGCGTGGATTTGACTGCAGCTGAGTGTAGTTTTAGTTTGTATCTAATAATGTACCTCTTTACTCTTAATTCGTTATAAAAATCCTACCAACTATAGTTTCCTCAAGTACCTATTTTAGATTTCCCTAGACTGTAAACGTAGGATACCTAACTGCAAGGCTACTGGCTGGCAGCGAGCAGGCGCGCGCTGTTATCAGCATCGCCGCAACAATGGTGTTTTGGTAGAGCGCGATGCTCGACCTACCTAGGCCACCTACTACCTTTTACTACTTTTTTTAAACAGTATTCGTATTTCATGGTAGGCAGTGATAGCAGCTTCCTAGTCGGGGAGTTCGAGGTTCGATTCCGGGCACGCACCTCTCGTTTTCGTTTTATGCGTTTTAAGGAATTAGATATCACTTGATTTGATGGTAAAGAAAAACATTACGAGGAAACCTGCATTCCTAAGAGTTCTCCATAGTATTCTCGAAATCCGCACTTTGCCAGCGTGAACCGTTTTCGTACTGAGAGGAGACCCGATCTCAGTAGTGAGCCGGCGATATATTGATCATGACTCCTGTTAGCACGTGGCGGTGCGTGTTCCTACAATATGGCGGAACATACCTACTCACTCAGAGCTCACTAACTAATCAATATTTTTAAATTAACATTTGAAATTAATTATTATTAAGTCTGCCTCGACGGGATTACTACTTTTGCATTTTTGTAGTTTATTTATACCTACACTAAGAGTTACCTCTAAATCACAAACAGTTCCTAAAAAAGAGATGTTTCAAGGATCATAATAAGTGGTAACTGTTGGAATTAATAATAATTACTTCATTATTGTTGGACATAGATAACGGAGAGATAAATCAATATTTATTTATTTATTCAGATACAAGTTAACCCTTGACTGCAATCTCACCTGGTGGTAAGTGATGATGCAGTTTAAGATGATAGCGGGCTAACCTGGAAGGGGTATGGCAATTTTTTATTAAACCCATACCCCTTTGGTTTCTACACGGCATCGTACCGGAACGCTAAATCGCTTGGCGGCACGGCTTTGCCGGTAGGGTGGTAACTAGCCACGGCCGAAGCCTCCCACCAGACCAGACCAGAAATTTAGAAATTATAAAATTCCAAACCCCTGCCAGGAATCGAACCCGGGACCTCCCACTATTAAGACCACAGCGCTCACCACTGCGCCAGGGAGGTCATCAAATCAGAATAGAATCGGGTAGAATCAAATCTGCGTATTAAGTAGGTACATGGAAAAAAGTTTGTAAAGGAGAAATGAATTTTAAAATTAACTGTGAATTTAAATTTTTAATAATCTACGGTCAAAAACAATTTAAGGGTCCGTCTCACAGTTACATGATATACTCGTACCTACGTACCGACGACGTTAAACATTTTTCTGACCATGGGAAATAAAATAAAGAAAAAGAGTGGCTATAAACTGAAACATTAGTTTCCAAACAAGGCTATTGAAGGCAGTGGCTCTCGTACAGGTGGCTGGCGTTGTTGTATAAACACTGCATTACGCAGACGCACTCACGCGCACACCTGTCACCTATTGCCATTACAAATGGAAACTACTTTTATTTTACTAATCCAGGAGACAATAGAAAAAACCGAGCAAGTGCGGCTCACACTTGCCGCCCGATGGTTCCGTACATTGGAAAGGAATTTATTTACATAAATACCTGTCTTACAAGATAGCCCGCTTGGCCTAGTAGATAACCCAACTTTTTTTTTCTACTCCCCCCCATTTTGGTTCTTTTTACAATGAACATAGGTATTTTTTTGTCAAACATATTATTATAATAAAATTTTAAAACTGTCAGCCAATGTAAGTTAAAAATAAATTAAGTCATTTAAAAGTATATAATCTTGTACAATGTTGTGTGACTGATTCGCACTTGACCGGTATTCTTATTACGATATGGGACCCCAAAAATCAAAATCAAACAGAAGCAATCAGATCACTCGACGTCCGCATTAGATGCGCACACGCACGCGAGGCGGGCGGGGGCGGGCGGGGGAGGCGGAGGGGAGATAACCCTCTACTATCGTGGTGCGAACTTGAACCCACATGCCCAAACGTACACACACACACACACACAATAACGAGTAAGCAATGTACTTGTTTATAGTTATATACGTGGGTCCGTCGTCAATGGTTATATACAAGGAATGTAATACACTGCTGACTGCACAGTGACATCATAGTACGGCTCTACGAACATGATATTTCGCATGTAAGACTGTAGGTATTCTCTATAATAGGTACATAGTATAGTATAACTTATAAGTATAGATTACCAGAAATTCCACCGAAGCCAAGCAGGAACTCTATTACCTAGTCAGTTAGTTATTTTTTTTATATTTAAAGTAGTACAAGTTATAGTATTGTACTATTTTAGTAACAATAATGTTAACCTCAACAGAGATTAGCATCTGCGCAGGAGATGTAGTGCTCAAGTGATGTGCATTCTCTACTACAGCCCAGTGGGACGGCCACCCGACACGACCAGAGAGAGATAGGGCGCAAGGCCGATCGACTCCTTTACGCACTCTTTGAGGCATGGGAATGGAAAACCACCAAATTTCACACTGCGGGCAAGTACTGACAATTTCCTGACAGAAAACCCCAATACCTAACTATTTTTGGCCCGAGCGACGCAGAAATCAAATCCAGGACCTCGATATGCTAGCAGTGTAACCACGCGACCGACGGGGCCCTGCGACAGTATCTCCCTAAGTACGTACCACAAAGTGTTTGACCTAAAAACAAAAGCGCGCTAAAATAAAACCAAGACGTCCGAAACAAAAAATCCGCGCGTACAATAATATATTTAATTACCGAAAAAATATCATGGCTTTCATCAAAGATCGGCGATAACCATTGTCTTTGAGCCGAAGTTGCGGCCGAAAGTTGAGCGAGCCGGTTTCACTTTCGTGGCGAGGGGGGAGGGGGGGAGGGGGGGGGGGGGGAGGGGGGAGGGGGGGGAGGGGGGCAGATTGGCTCTTAGCACAAAAAATAAACTACTTTTCCTTTCTCAAAAATATACACTTTCACTGCACGGAACCGCGCGGGCGGCGCCGGCGCACGGAGCCTGTACCACTGACCGCTCACGTTCCTCGCCGACTAGCCTCTCGCCGCGACTTCGTCCACGTCTTCTTGTCGTCACGTCGTGCCTCTCCACTTTTTGACAGTTTGCGTTTTAAGCAAGTAACTTGCGTTAACGTCGAAGAAGGCCTGCCAATTCTCCATCGTAAGAAGGGTCGAAGATGTGTGAAGTCGCAATTCACACTCGGCAAGAGTTGTGGAACAAGGCCTAAACTCTTCTCATTCTGAGAGGAGACCTATTCTCCGCAGTGGGTTGGTGATGGCTCTATGATTATAACGTGCTAATATTGTAAAGTTTTTCAGATTTTTCAACAGAGACGGTCGGACGAAACTATAAGGGTTTCTTGGTTCAATACGGAACCCGGCAAGTTTAATTGTGGCCTTTTTACATGACAGTTGACCCATAGAGTTAAAATGGCGCGTGAGGAATCATTCTTTACGGACTACAATTGTATGTACATCAGGTTCGTGCGACACTTCCCGACAGGAGCGTTACCTCTGTCTGCGTTTCAGGCTCGCACTTTCACCGGCACCCAGTTATTCGATATCGAGATGTGAGCGGATATCTCTCCCGCGGTTTCGCAACGCATTCCATTCCATTCGGTACGAGAATGCAAATGTTTATGGTAACACCCAAAATCGAATGTAAAATAATATTATGTACATATTATGTAGGCATTGTACAGTCTCTTTGTTATTGAGATACGACTTACGAGTCACGGCCGCGACCCGCGACCCACCGACTCATCGGTCGAAGACTGCTCGGAAGGGTCATAGCAGGTTTGAACCCTTAATTGGTTTCATATTTCATCATAATCAATCGTAGCTAGCCACGTAGAGTCCATGTAGAAATTATTACCTATGTAAAAAACGGTACAGTACGTCGAGATGACAATCGGGGTGGTTACGCTTCGCACATCCGCACAGCCCCCGCACTAACCCGGTGCGGGATAGTGCGTGTTTGCGGGGCGTCCCCCCGCCTCATACCCCGATTGCCATCACGACCTGTCGCGTACTATAACTGATTGAATTATATTTTGTACATTCTTAAATTTTGATCGAAGGAACGGTTTTTAGGGTTCCGTACCTCAATAGGAAAAAAGGGACCCACTTGTTGTCTGTCTGTCTTCCCGTTAACATAGTTGCATGAAATTTTGCAGTGGGTAGGTTTTATACTAGTACAAGGCGACCGAGCTCGCCACTGCCGCCACTGCCGCCACTGCCGCCACTGCCGCCACTGCCGCCACTGCCGCCACTGCCGCCACTGCCGCCACTGCGCTAGACGTGTCGCGATGCAAGAACCGAACTAAAGCAACAATGTCTCCCGCGTATGGAATATTATGGAGTATTGTGCGCTCGCGGTAATGCTCTGTAATGAGCACATCTCTAACTGAAGAGGCTGTAAGCTTCTTTGGAAGGAGGCTTCTACAATGTACAGGCGAGCAGAAAGTACATAAGCTTGTACACGCGCGGCTTGTACAGGCGAGCAGAAAGTACATAAGCTTGTACACGCGCGGCTTGTACAGGCGAGCAGAAAGTACATAAGCTTGTACACGCGCGGCTTGTACAGGCGAGCAGAAAGTACATAAGCTTGTACACGCGCGGCTTGTACAGGCGAGCAGAAAGTACATAAGCTTGTACACGCGCGGCTTGTACAGGCGAGCAGAAAGTACATAAGCTTGTACACGCGCGGCTTGTACAGGCGAGCAGAAAGTACATAAGCTTGTACACGCGCGGCTTGTACAGGCGAGCAGAAAGGACATAAACACAATGGCCCGACACCTTCACTATTGATAACTAAATGAAAAGTATTTTTATCAATCACAATACATAAACACGTAGGTAGCCTGATGAAGTCAGATGGAAGCCGCCTTTAATTAAGAGGGGTTTATCCGCAGCGCGCTCCAGACAAGTGTAGTTTGGCTCTCAGTGGAATACTGACCTTGATTGGTTGACATTCCAATGGGAGCCACTGATGCCCGCAACTTCGTTGGCGTGGATTTTGGTTTTAAAAAGCCCGTGGAAACTCTGATTTTCCGGTAGAAAAGGTAATATGTCACTCTCCAGGTCTTTAATTATACCCATGCAAAAAGTCACGTTGATCCGTTGCTCTGTTCTGACGAGATTGAAGGACAAACCAATAAACCAACAGACAACGAAGTAGGAAATCCTTTAAGGGTTCCTTTTTCGCTCTGGAGATACGGAACCCTAAAAAGCGTCGAATGCAACACACAAGACAAATTCGATTTAACCGAAGCGGAGGCGGCGCGTGCGGTGGTGAGCTCTACTCAGGCCTTTGTCCACTGCAGTGGACACGCGTACTGCCGTAGGTGTAGGTGCCATTTCAACCTGTCCGTACTAACCTCTGTGGCCCACTGATAGTCTGACTGATAGTCTGACTGATAGGTGGAATATCTCCAGCCTGTGTTTCGGTAAACAAGGACGATTGGAAATGAAAAAGCTTCCGTTTCAAAATTCATCTCGATGCGAGTATACGCCATACCTATTGTTATTTTTCGCAGATTAATTACAAAATTCCCGCTTGATTTCAGATGACCGGAAATATTTTCGTGCAGTCTATAGAGATGCGTGTGCACGCTCGACGAGCATGCTCGATGAGCGTGCTTTATGTGGAGCGATTGTTATTATTGTTCGTTGCTCCAGTGACGGCTCTTTGCTACATTCGCGAGGGTCCGGGTTCGAGTCATAGGTCGAACCACAAAAGTTCATGCGATTTGTCTGTCAAGAAACTTTCAGCTTAATATAATTAGCTATAATCCGCTAAAACAGATTAACGTGTATGGTACAAAGTACAACAAACGATATGTACCGCTCGCCTCCCCCCCCCCCACTACCAAAGAAGGAGGAAAAGCAAGCAACACCACACAAATCTTCCAGAACACGCTGACAGTCACTCCGACACTAGAGCATCCTCAGGAGATGTACACTCCACTATGCACAAAATATTATTGTCACAGTCACAGTTGTAACTTCGCAATTGCAATTACTTGCTTTTCCAGTAAGTTTAGTAGTGGGAGGGCGGGCGATACATATCGCCTGCTGCACGTTATACCATATCTACAGTTTATTTGTCTGTTTTGGCAGATTACAGCGAGTAAGTCAGCCCAAGAAAATTGAAATCTACAACACAACAGAAATTAAAATAAAATAAAGTTGCTAAGTTTTAGCAACAAGTATTTGCGGAGAATATTCAGACAGGCGCTCGCTTTCTATATCAAATATCTATATTAATTAAATTAAAGTATTTTCAATTCTACTTCATAATATTTAGATTGAAGCTTGTGTTAGTTAGCCTTGAGATAATTGGTTTATAATACGATATTTGATATATGAAGTAATCAGATGTAATAAGAAGCTGAAGCTCAAACTAAAGGAAGAAGAGAAACAAGAAATAACTAGACGGAAGGAGGGATAAGTGCAAATCACGCAAGTAGACTCACAGACACGGACAGGCGATATCAAGAGCTTGCGAACAAAACGGCGTAATTGCAATCAAATTTTACAGCAGCAGCAAAGAACTGAATGAAATTATACCTTTTTGATCGAAATCACGCACTTTGGACTTAATGTAGCAGTTTTAGGCCGTTTCGCTTGGAAATGAGTTTAGGTTTGTATTCAGTGGGCTAAAAACTTCCAGATTTAAAAAACGTATTTCGATCAAAAGTGTAGGTAATCAGCATCAGGTAAACTGTTTTGTTCGCCAGCTCCTCAACTATACTCTCTGTTCAAAGGGTAGCTATAGCAAGCGACAGGTTGAGATGGCAATCGGGGTGCACACCCACACAGCCCCCGCGCTGTTGTGCGGGGTGTTCCCCCGCCTCATACCCCGATTGCCACCTCGAGCTTTCGCGTACTATAGGTAGGTAGGTATACAGTAATTGGTCCCGTATCGAAATGAAACGAATATTGCTTAAATCCGCTCAAGAGAAGACGTCAATGAGGCGGCGGCTTCCGATCTAAAACTTGGCAAAATTAATTTGTACTAAGTAGGTAGGTACACGGCCGCTTACTGAACTTGTATGGGTGCGTCGTCGACTCGTACGACTGTTTCCAGCTCTTTATGTACTAGCAAACCCCTATTGTATTCCCTTAGGGGTTGAATTTCTCAAAAATTCTTTCTTAGCGGATGCCTACATCATAATAGCTATCTGCATGTCAAATTCCAGCCGGACCCATCCAGTCGTTTGAGCTGTGCGTTGATAGATCAATCAGTCAGTCAGTTAGTCATCACTCATCACCTTTTCCGTTTATATAATATTTAGATAGAATACACAAAAGTAAGGGGGCTAAAGGATTTTTATAAAGTCGCTTAAAAATAGGCAGATTGTGTTGTTATGGTAAATAACGCAAATTCAAAAGCGACACTCACAACCGAGTCGAGCCAAAGAATGAATATTTTCATTTCGATGTTTATATATTCACGATTCCGTAGTCATCGATGAAAAGTAAGGCCGCGACCACCCTGCTCCACTCAGTCTGTACCTGCCAGTGTAAACACGGCCGGACTGTGGACATTGTCTAAAGTAAAATGACACATCTGAATCTATTGCTATCCCTGTCATAATGTTGCTCGCGGAAAAGGATAGCAGTAGATTCAGACCTGTTCATTTAGTTTAGTTTAGAGATGGTGTACAAGAGAATCGGCCCCAATGTCGACTATGCATGAGTATAGTGTACCAGTGTATGTGCAAAGGGAAGGCGATCCGACATGACCGGAGAAAGATCAGGCGCCAGACCAAGGCACAGGGGGTGATTTGGTGATAATAAGCAGGAAGGCTAGTAGCCACATATTTAATTACAGGGTAAGTCCCGCAAATTGCTAATGCGCGTGGTGGTCATTGTAGTGACGTCAGCACTAGACTGAAATTTCGAGCTGATGGTTATATTTTTATTTCGGCTGACGTCAAAATAACGTCATTTAGATGTTAATGAGACATGGTTCCAGCGCAATAGCAATTTGCGGGACTTATACACAATAGCTAGACACTAGTAGTACCTAGTGATTTTGCACTTTTCTGTATTTATATTCTGTGTAGTTATTATGTGTTATTAGTTATTAGGTGTTAATAAAGATCATGTTGCGAATCAGGTTGTACATATATCCTAATAAAAGTCGAAAAAATGCAACTGTAGTACGGAACCATCGGTGCGCGAGCTAGACTCGCACTTGGCTATTTTTTTTATTCAGTTACAAGTTAGCCCTTGACTGCAATCTCACCTGGTGGTAAGTGACGATTCAGTCTAAGATGGAAGCGGGCTAACCTGGAAGTTAAGCCTTTTTGGTTTCTACACGGCATCGTACCGGAACGCTAAATCGCTTGGCGGCACGGCTTGGCCGATAGGGTGGTAACTAGCCACCTCCCCCCAGACCAGACCAGAAATTTACAAATTATAAAATTTTAAACCCCTATACCTTCCTATTTTTATCGCGGTTACCCATTAAGGGTGGGGACTGCCGACTGGGGAACACACTGATATACATACTAACTCTTAACTAGTCAGTAGGTAGACTCACCGACGTAGCACGAGACACGCAACTTGTCCTACATGAATGATTTGATTCATGCCGTCCTTGTCTCAATGTTCTGTGAGGTAAAGGACGGCATTACTCTTAGATATCTGTCAATTTAGTGGAATTTACAGGGTTAAGGGCACGCAGTACGCTCGATTGAAGTTGCCGGCGCACGTGGGTTTACCTGTTTGCTTTTCACCTAGCATTGTATGAGAAAGGTGAGAGGCAAGATGATTTTCATCGAAATCAAGCGCGAAAATGGTTGAAAAGTTGTCTGGGAAAATATTAATATTTGCATGCTGAAGTGTCAGTAAATATGCGGGGACTATTTATATTATATTAAGACCTTTATAAACTACACATATTTAGCAAATAAATAATTTCATTTCTTAAAAAAAAATTATTTTTGAGAAAAAACTACTAAATTTAAAAGTAAAGTTATTTCAACTAATAAATAAATAAACCATGTCTAATGTTAAATGGTTTTACAATTTTTATACTCTTCTACTCACATTAGTGCTTAACTTGATAAGCGCCTATCTTTCCCAATATGAGATGAAATAACTAACATGAAAACATTGGGTACCTATACCTATTCATGTAAATTTTACAATCTCTTAATATAAAACAATGTCTCTCCGTCGAGTTTTATTATATAGTTATATATATTAAATGATTACCTATATGGATTTTCTTTTAGTTTTCACTATTGAAGAGACTGATTCCGCAAGCAGATTTGTACAGATTATGAGGAAGGTGGCATGTGAGTTGACGACTGTGGTGTCGGTCCGATTCCTGTCTCTTCTGACTGCACGATTCAGATGGGCAAACCGTTAGTTATATAGTTATATAGTTACTATGAAAACAATGCGTTGTGGAGTTAATAGTTTTCATCAAACCGATTTAAAAATCGTGATCTATATTGTAAGATTAATTCACAATATTCCATATTGTTAATACGAAATTGTGTTAGTTTGTTAATTTATTTGCTTCTCGGTTTGGTGTTCGGTCAAGTCGCAAGCAATGGATTGACGTGATTTTATGCTTGGGTATAGTCGTGACTCCCCACGGGATTTTAAGAACTAACACGGATGAAATCGCAGGCATCAGCTAGTATATGATATTATATACATTTATAAAAATTGAAAATCTGTGGAAACCTGGTGCTGTGTGTGTGGTGCGTGGGAGCCGTGGCGAGCGCTCCTTGATCATTCCGATCGTGAAGACAGTGTCGTAGGGCAAGTACTGCCCGGAAACCAGCGCGGCGGTTAAACTTGTTCTAATACTTAGTGTGTGTAAAAGACGTTGTATATGGTCGTTTGTTATGGTGCTGCGATGAGGTCCCTGTGTCCCGTACCTGTGGCGTGGTGGCAGCGCGTGGGCGCGGGCGCGCGGAACGCCGAGTCGATGCCCAGATGTAACCCTAAATTCACGGTTTTCAGATTTTTCCCCTTATGTCTGCTATAAGACCTACCTACCTGCCAAATTTCATGAAACTAAGTCAACGGGAAGTACCCTGTAGGTTTCTTGACAGACAGACAGACAGACAACAAAGTGATCCTATAAGGGTTCAGTTTATTTTGAGGTACGGAACCCTAATAGAATAGCAAATAGGTACAAGTATTAACCAAACTGAGGCAGCAGTTAAAGCTTCTTGTGGAGGGGATGAATCGGAGGTGGAATGCCATTTCAGGGCGGAAATTGGTTATCACGTCTTATCCCTAGCAGCTGTATGTAATTCACTTCAGAATCAGATGCTCAACTGGGCAGCTCGTGGATGCACTGGAGGGATGGATTTCTCATTTCATTCTCGCAGATAAAGTTCGTCTGTGTGTCGCATATTTTTATAAATAGAAAACGTCCTGACCGTCCGCACGCCTCACACTTGTCTGAAAGGCAAATCCCTATTGTTGGTCAAGACCGGCCAACTCTGCCAACAAATATTTATTTACCTAGTAAGTAACTAAATCTATTTGTGCGGAACCCTCCGGAATTAAAATCTGGAATAAACGTAAAACGGGTATATTTAGGTAGTATTATATAATATGCTATGAATTATGGTTAAATGTCTCCATAGTCCCATGAGATCCATTCCAGAATGCATGCCTCAACAAACCATCTCCAGGAGTAGGTTGGTCGACTTTAAAAATATTTAATACTAGCTGATCCCCGCGGCTTCGCCCGCGTAGATTTAGGTTTTTAAAGATCCCGTATAGCCTATGTCACTCAGGAATAATGTAGCTTTCTACTGGTGAAAGAATTTTTAAAATCGGTTCAGTAGTTCTAAAGATTACCCCCTACAAACAAACTTAACGACATTACCTCTTTATATAATACTAGCTGATCCCCGCGGCTTCGCCCGCGTAGATTTAGGTTTTTAAAGATCCCGTATAGCCTATGTCACTCAGGAATAATGTAGCTTTCTACTGGTGAAAGAATTTTTAAAATCGGTTCAGTAGTTCTAAAGATTACCCCCTACAAACAAACTTAACGACATTACCTCTTTATATAATATAATACAACGGGCCGTGCAGCAGAAATCGTAATATTTTAATTTCGCCATAACTTCAAAACCAAACGTCCAATTTTAATCATTCAAAGACCAAATATTATCTCCATAAACTGTTCTTAGTGATGAAATCATTTATTTTGATAAGGATTAATAGCATGAGTAAAATAAACGCGTTTAAATGTAGTCCAAAAAAAATTCAAGATTTTTAAATAAAAAAATGGTTGCTGTGCCTCACTCGACATAGATGGGTATAGTGTGTCGCGGACTTTTTTGTAGATATTTATAAGATCTACAATTAATTAGAACATTTTATGGTTCTATCTTTTATAGTTTAGGCAGCGTACGCAAAATAAGTAACTTTTCTGGTTGATTTTTTACACCTTGTGTCCGAAAACCCCAAATATCTTACGGAACCCTATTTTTTTCCAAAATAAAATATAGCCTATGTTACTCGTGGATAATGTAGCTTTCGAATGGTGAAAGAATTTTTAAAATCGGTCTAGTAGTTTTTGAGCCTATTCAGTACAAACAAACAAACAAACAAACAAACAAACAAACAAACAAACAAACAAACAAACAAAGTTTTCCTCTTTATAATATTAGTGTAGACTAGCTGATCCCCGCGGCTTCGCCCGCGTAGATTTAGGTTTTTAAAGATCCCGTATAGCCTATGTCACTCAGGAATAATGTAGCTTTCTACTGGTGAAAGAATTTTTAAAATCGGTTCAGTAGTTCTAAAGATTACCCCCTACAAACAAACTTAACGACATTACCTCTTTATATAATATAATATTTTAATTTCGCCATAACTTCAAAACCAAACGTCCAATTTTAATCATTCAAAGACCAAATATTATCTCCATAAACTGTTCTTAGTGATGAAATCATTTATTTTGATAAGGATTAATAGCATGAGTAAAATAAACGCGTTTAAATGTAGTCCAAAAAAAATTCAAGATTTTTAAATAAAAAAATGGTTGCTGTGCCTCACTCGACATAGATGGGTATAGTGTGTCGCGGACTTTTTTGTAGATATTTATAAGATCTACAATTAATTAGAACATTTTATGGTTCTATCTTTTATAGTTTAGGCAGCGTACGCAAAATAAGTAACTTTTCTGGTTGATTTTTTACACCTTGTGTCCGAAAAACCCAAATATCTTACGGAACCCTATTTTTTTTCCAAAATAAAATATAGCCTATGTTACTCGTGGATAATGTAGCTTTCGAATGGTGAAAGAATTTTTAAAATCGGTCCAGTAGTTTTTGAGCCTATTCAGTACAAACAAACAAACAAACAAACAAACAAACAAACAAACAAACAAACAAAGTTTTCCTCTTTATAATATTAGTGTAGATTTACACTATACACAAATTAAGGCGTAAAGGCGGCCTTATCACTTGGCGATCTCTTCCAGACAACTTATACGATAAGGATGGAATGCAAAAGCTCCGTAAGCCCCATTGTACGTAGAGTCATTGCACCGAGAGCCGCATTGCCCTAAATCATGCAGCAATAGTATCGACTGCCCCCAGTCTACCTCATCACACATCACACATCACACATCACACATCACACATCACACATCACACATCACACATCACACATCACACATCACACATCACACATCACACATCACACATCACACATCACACATCACACATCACACATCACACATCACACATCACACATCACACATCACACATCACACATCACACATCACACATCACACATCACACATCACACATCACACATCACACATCACACATCACACATCACACATCACACGGCAAACGACGCCACTGTTTCAACATGATAAGCTCACATTCATTCATCAAATTATATTTGTACACATTTATAACTAGGGGATGACCGCGATTTCATCCGCGTAGATTTAATATTTAAAATCCCGGGAACACTTTAATTTTTCTGGGATAATAAGCAGTTTGTGTCCGTCTCCAGCCAAATGCAAGCTATCTCTGTACCGAGCAGACGATGCTCGCAACTTCCGCGTGGATATAAAATTCCCGTGGGAACACTTTGTATTTCCGGGGCTGTCAAAGACCTGGAGAGTAACATAGGCTCCTTTTTATTCCGGAAAAACAAAGAGTTCCCATGGTCTTTTTAAAAACCTAAACCAATCCACGCGAACGAAGTCGCGGCAGTATTCTATAATATGTAAAAGGAAAAGCTGCCTAACTGACTGGCTGACTGGCTGAAATTTGCCATCATCATCATGATCAACCCATCGCCGGCTCACTGCAGAGCACGGGCGTCCTCTCAGAGTAAGAAGGGTTTTGGCCGTAGTCTACCACGCTGGCCATATGCGGATTGGTAGACTTCACACACCTCTGAGAACATTATGGAGAACTTTCAGGCATGCAGGTTTCCTCGTGATGTTTTCCTTCACCGTTTTAATTTGACATGCAGATAGCTATTATGACGTAGACATCCGCTAAGAAAGAATTTTTGAAAATTCAATTCCTAAAGGGGTGAAACAGGGGTTGAAATGTGTGGAGTCCACGCGGACAAAGTCGCGAGCATAAGCTTGTATTATATATGAATAAGCAGACGAAATCGCGGCACACGAGCACACGATAGAATATCTACTCGTGTGACACGAGCACCGGCCATTAGCAAGTAGGTAGTCGGTAGTGCGCGGTGACACAATAGCTGTTTGACTGTCGGACTGCCGCGGCGGCGGCGCGCGGCGCGGGGACACAAGGCCGAGTCTATTTCCGAACTGCAGTTATTATATAGTTATCTACTGGCGCGAGTACCTAACAGCACTACCTGAGCAGCACGAGTACCGGCCTGCACTATGCATTCACGTGCGGTTAGGGTTACCACATTACTACTACTACTAAGTAGTGCAGTGAAGTACTAAATTTTTATTATTTTTATAGTGTCTTGCCTACACTTCAAGGAAACTGAATAATTTTAAATATATATCAAAAATTGCGGACCGCCAGGAATTATCACACCTACGGGAAATTTATATTCATACCGTATCAAAAACAAATCCGCCCGCCATTGCATTGGGACCGCAAAAGTAAGTTTGTTTGTAAAGGTTTATTTGCTGATTTCTAAAAACTATGCTAGTTGCGGTTTCATTTTATTTTTCCAATAATGTTATTGGAATTAATAGCAATTTATGATAAACCTCTCATAATTCCAATTAATCCAGATTTTTCACTTTGCAAATTTCAGAGATAAGCTGGAACGGTGAAATGATGCCCTATTTATGTGTCTACTAGTTAATGCCTGCGATTTGGTCCGCGTGGACTACACAAATTTCAAACCCCTATTTTACCCCCTTAGACGTTGAATTTTCAAAAATTTGATCTTCGTTGAAGTCGACATCGTAATAGCTAAGTATTTGCGAGCCGCATCATATTCATTCAGTAGTTTGTGTTGTGCGTTGATAGATCAGTCAGTAAGTCACCTTTTCCTTTTATATATTTAGATTATATCCTTTTTGATCTAGATCATGATGATGATGTTCGACGTAATATAACAAGTCCGCCCCTAGCTCGTTAGGGCTGGCAAGTGGCAAGTGGCAAGGCAACCCTGCAGCAGTACCAACTAGCAGCATTACGGCCACAATACACTTGCAATCCATCAATAGTTCGATCCGATAATATTTAGACGTGATGTAATTGATAACTTTGATCTTGATTTATATTGTTTCACGGCATCTGCTATGTTTCAAGTACCCGATAGGTAACACGATAAGGGGGCATCAATTGCTTTTATAAAGCTTATTGCATTGTTAATTACCTACTATCACTTTATTAAAAAGCTTTACTATTTACTAATAACTACAGTAGAGCCTCTTTAACTCTAACCCCGTTAACTCGAAATCCTCGCTAAGGCAAAGAAATTACTAATTTCCTTCCGTTGACGTACAAAAACCCTATAACTCGAGTTATTTAGACGCTATAACTCGAAGTGAATATGATTTCCCTGTGATGTTACTATTCATACCTACATATCACGCTCTATAATTCGAACTATATTTAGCGGACTCCATATCTCTGTATCTCAGTCTCTGTAAATCGAAATTCTGTCTGTAAGACTCTTTGTCTCGAAGTAAAATCGTTCAATAACCAATTCCAAGGAATCATTTTGCATACAGGGTGATTTTTTTGTGTCCTGCGGAACTTCCCAAATCCCAATAGCAACTATTGTTTACATTTTTGCGCACATATGCGTACCAATGTTTCTTTGCTTCGTTGAAAGTGTCATTCATTACTTCTTGTGCTGTCTGATAGAACACTGGTTTGCTATTTTTATGTTCATTCTTTTTATTAAAATAAATCAGTATACTCTATGAATTGAAGTACCATACACGGAACATAGTAGGCCTCTATAAGTCGAAATTGAATAATTGTTATCTCGAAATCCTCGATAAGTCAAAGATTCATTGACTCGAAATTTTTAACCTTTCCCTTGAAGTTAGAGTTAAAGAGGCTCCAATATAATATATCGAGGGTATTCTGGCAGAACCAAATAAGTGCAAAAATTTGAAAAAATTAGTTAGAAACATAGGATACTTAGTTTTCGTTGCATTTTCTATCTGGCAAAACCATATAACTGCCGAAGCTTTCACAACCGTTTTTTCTTCTGGGTAAACAAAATATATAGCATATTTTTGGAATAAATTTAAAAGCAAAAACTGATATGGACTCTTAAAAAACAAAATAAAATGTTTATTACAGTGACAACGGAATAAAACAATTTATTTTCTTCACCCACAAAAACACTTGTAGATAATGGTATTCTATATTAACAGGTAAAACAAAATATTGGTACTTATTTGTTTCTCATTGGTAAAACGAACGGAGTTCTTTGTTTTATTGACAGGCAGAACAGAATAAGCGAGTTTGTTTTGTTTTACACGCTACAAGAAATGCAATGTGATCCTCTTCTATAGAGGTAAGGCTTACTTAGACTGTTTTGCTTGCTTACGTTTTTGTATATTAGTGTTGAGTTTTTTCAGGTCGTCAACCAGTATCAAGAGTTTTACGGAATGAATCAGTGACGAAATCGAAATAGATATGGAAAGCTTATTTGGTGATGTATCTGATATCGAAGATCCTATCTATTTACCTCCCCTTCCCAACCCAGACATAAATCACGATGGTGACTTAATTACCCTTCAAGATTTACTAGGAGAAGGTTTACAGTCAAATAAAGATGGAATCGATGGTTTGTTAGAAAAAAAAATTGAATTACTACGGGAAGAAAATAAAAGACAAAAAGAGTCATCAGAAATTGCTAATTTAATATTACAGGAAATTTTAAATAATATGTGGAAAAAAGTTAAACCTATGAAAAGGTGGAGAAAATCTAATCCTGAATGTTGGGCAGTAAACGTAGCAAAAAAAAGAAGAGCTGATGGTTTACCCTACAAGTCTCGCTCTAAAGAGCGGCCAGCAAAGATTCCAAAGGACATAAAGTGTTCTGAATGTAAGTACAAATGCTCTGATATCGTTGATGAGAACGCTAGAAACGAAATATGTCGACATTTCTGGCAGCTTGATTTCGTGGGTAGAAAAAATTTCATTCTTTCCCATATAGAAGTAAACCGCCCTAAGCGATTACTTGCTGTGAGAAATAAACGTGAAAAAAGACCTTACACGAAAAAATGCTACTTTACAAACAATGGCGCAAAAGTACAAGTTTGCCAAAAGTTTTTCACGAAAACTCTTAACATAGGTCATCTGTAATCTTTGACGCTATAAACAAACGCAATAGTATTGGTGCTTTTGATGCAATTGACAGTAGAGGAAAACACGAGCCGGCTAACAAAACTAAACCAGAGATCTTGGAAGAAATTCGTCGCCACATAGAATCATTCCCATGTATGGAATCTCACTATACAAGAACAAATACTAACAGAAAGTATTTGAGCGCAGATCTTAATATAAGAAAAATGTACACATTGTACAATGAGTTATGCCAAGAAAAAAACTAATAAGCAACAAATGAGCTTACTTATCGGAGAGTGTTTGCCACGGAGTACAATTTTAGTTTTTTTGTGCCGAAAAAAGATCAATCTACAATTTGTACAAATTATGAAAAGGCTGACGAAGAGAAAAAAGGAGTATTAGAAGAAAATTATAAAGAGCATATCCAGAGGAAAAATGTTTGTAATGCGGAAAAGGAAAGAGCTAACAAAGATCCTAAGTTTCTTTCGGTTTCATTTGATCTGCAGGCTGTACTTCAGATCCCTCATTGCAAAGTGAGCCTGTTGTATTATTCTCGAAAACTGTGCGTGTTTAATCTCACTGTTTATGAGGTAAGTCTGCCTAATAATGCATACTGTTTTCTATGATCTGAACTGAACGGTAAAAAAGGTAGCTGCGAAATTGGAACAATTTTATTACATTATTTAACTAAATGTATTCCAGCAAATGTAACTGAAATAAGCCTTTTTTCTGATACTTGTTCAGGTCAAAATAGGAATCAATATGTGGCAGCAATTCTTTTGTGGGCTGTTCAGAATATTGATCATTTACAGATTATAGAGCAAAAATTTTTAGAATCCGGACATACATACATGGAGGCCGATTCTATGCACAGTGCTATTGAATCACAAAAAAAGGAAACATCAGTATATTCAATGCAAGACTGGATTCAATATGCAAACGTGCAAGGCGTAGGAAAATACATACTGTTCAACAGAAGAAGATAGTAAAGGAGCCATACAAAACAAAAGAGTTTAAATACCATGAGTTTTATGATTAAAAAGATTTGGCTTCTAAAATTATTCATAACAAAGATAGGGACAAAGAAGAAAATAAAGTGCAGTGGCTTAAAATCAAACGACTGAAGTTTGTAAAGGGGGACAAAAGAATTTACTTCAATTATGACATGAGTGAGACTTTTAATTACTTTGACGTTACCGGTAAAGAAGGAAAAGCTAGAGCTACTCGTACATGAACAAAAAGAAAGGGTCATGATGAATTTCCATCTGTGTTAAAAAAATATATACCTGCAACCGACCTATATCCGAAGCAAAAAAAAAAGATTTATTAAATTTAATTTAAAAAAATATAATACCAGAGAAGTTGGAACCTTGGTACAAAAATGTAAAGACAGTTAGTGGTTCTGAAGAGGCTGTCTTGGAGGATGAGGAGGATGAGATGTCTTGCGAGGAAACTATTACGTAATTTCCTTAACTACGAGTTAAGGAAATTACGTAATAGTTTTTAGTTTAGTTTTAGTTTTTTCTTGATAATATTTTAACGTGCTATTTTAGCTGCAGGGTCAATTTGTTCAAACTTAAGAAAGCTTACATTAAGTAAAATAAATATCGCCTATTTGCTTTTTTAATGCAGTGATTCCAAAAAAAATACAGGTAGAAACAGATAACTGAGAAAAAAATAATTCTACCGCCTTAATTGGAATGTTATTTCAATTTATTTTAACATCAACTTATTTAATACGGGACAGTGAACTGTTCCTAGTATAGTATGTAAAGATTAATGTGTGTTTAAGAGAATTACAGCTTATTTACGTATTTCAGGTAAAACAAGATAACTGCAATACCTTCACGCCAATTTTCCAATTTTCTAAACTATTAATGTCAATTTTTGCATAAATTAATGTATGAAAATAATCTTAAATAACGTATCTAAGTACAAGTAGCGAAAATTTTCTGTAATTGTGCTTCGTTGTGCGCCTATGATCATCCAAAACTTTAAATGCCTTTTTCTCAATATAACAGTATCGCTACTTATCCGGTTCTCCCAGAATACCCTCGATATGTATTTATTACTAGTTTTACTACTTATGCGACGCTATCTACCTACCCAACGGGTTACGAGACCCTATTACTAAGCCTCTACTGTCCGTCCGTCGGTCTGTCTGTACTTACCTATCTCATGAACCGTAATAGGTAGAGAGTTGAATTGAAATTTTACCAAATGTTTATTTCTATTGCCGCTATAACAAGAAATTATAAAAAAAACAAAATGTCGAGCTTCAAAATGGCCACCAAGCAAAAAAAATTAAAAGTCA
Source organism: Maniola hyperantus (assembly GCF_902806685.2). Classification (NCBI taxonomy): domain Eukaryota; kingdom Metazoa; phylum Arthropoda; class Insecta; order Lepidoptera; family Nymphalidae; genus Maniola; species Maniola hyperantus. The sequence continues at coordinate 174,191 of NC_048564.1, forward strand.
AAGGCATAACTTGTAACGGAATAAAAAAGTCAAGAGCGAACTTGTCATCAAGTAAGGAAATGGCAAACCCCGATAAGCACAAGTTTTTTTAATTCAGTGGGAGGTATTCACAAGCTCCATTCAAAGAAGAAAGAACTCCGAGATTTATTACGTTTCGTAATTAATCTTTGGTGGAAAGGCGCAAAGTTCATCTAGAAGGCTTCGTAGGATGGCTTTCAAAAGCCTTGTACAGTTAAAATAATAATTACTTTAGTGTTAGTATTATGAATATTATCAAATGTAAAATGAGGAGATACGTAGGAGAGAGAACCAGAGAAATGACATAGCTCAACGGGTTGTGAAGCTCAATTGGCAATGAGCAAGGCATATAGTTCGAGACGTGGGAGTCCAGGGTGCTGGAATGATGACCTCGTAGCAAAAAGCGTAACGTAGCGCAAGGAGCCGCTGGATCCAGATGGTGCAAGACCGTGGCGTGTGTAGGTTCCTACAAGAGACAAATGTACAGCGGTGGGCGTTAAGACGAACTGATGTAGATCTCCAGTGTCAGATGTTTGAAGTTTGTAGAAGTTTGCTGGCTCACGGTTCTGCCCCCCCCCTACCTTGTATTATTCTTAACGTAAGACAGTGAGAGCCAGCGCGTGCCAGACCTTCGTTATTTTATAAAAGCTGAAAGTTTATCTACGTATTGTCCCCAACACTGGGAGGTTTGTTTGTATCATGGTGGCTTTGAGAGATAACAGTTAATAATAAAGGTGTAAAAATCTTACGCGTCGCTAAGAGGAGTAACCGTGAGAGTCTGCACGCATGCGCTACTTCAAGTACCTTTTGCCTCTTTATCAAAGTTAAAGCCTTGTACCTATTCCAATTGGGTACCATTGTACAATTCTTGATTTCAGTAGTTGAATAAATTAATTCAGGTACTTAATTGTGATGATATACCATCTCTAAGTAATAGTTCACATTGTGGGAACATAAACTCAATTGTCAAGTGCGTTCTCAAGAAAGAAAGCCATACGGGGCGGATCTTTAATACTAATTCGCAACAATGTTAATTATAAAGAACGGAAAGACATTGTTACTCTTTCGGTGGAACGCACTATTGAGCTGTCCTGTGTTGAGCTGGAGCGTTATATTGTAGTCTGCGTGTACCGACCCCCCTCAGGTGACTTTGTTCTGTTTGAGGACGTTATGGAAGAGGCCCTGAGGCGGATATGTAGGTCATCAAAAAAGATATTAATTTGTGGAGACTTTAACATCGATATTTTGCTTCACAATTCTTCCACTGATAGATTACTTAATTTATTTAAAAGCTTTAATTTAGAAAACATTTTCAATGTACCAACACGGATAACTGCAAATTCAGCCACTTGTCTAGATAACATTTTCTGTAACTGCACGATTGTCGAAAAATCCATCATCACGAATCTAAGATCCGATCACTGTGGACAGATGATATCTGTCCCCAGTGATAAACAAGACACAACAAAGCTAATAAAATATAGGCCAGTTACCATTAAAAAGGTAAAGCAGTTCAAACAAAAGGTTTTAACTGCTTTACCTAAACTTGAGTTCACACAGGGTGGTCCGGATGAACACTATAATGTTTTTTTTGACCTAATAAACTCTCATTTTAATTCTACTTTTAAAATTGTAGAGAAAAAGCTGTCTAAAAATCTTAAATTTAGTGACTGGGCTACTGTTGGCATTTATAAAAGCAGAAATAAGTTGTTCGACTTGTATGCAGAAAAACAATATAATTATACTCCCTCATTTGTCGAATATGTCAGAAATTATTCTAAATTATTCAGAAAGGTTTGCATACAAGCAAAGTCACTTTTCATAAAACAAAAAGTTATTAACTCTGATAATAAAATAAAAGCAGCTTGGGATGTCATCTCTGATGAAATTGGGAAACAAAAAGTGGACAGCAATAAATTGGAGCTTAAAATTAATAACCGTGTTATTGACTCCAACATTGAAATTGCAAATACATTTGAGAATTTTTTCCGGAATATTCCAGTCACCACTACTAGTTCCCTTAGTTCCTCGCCAACAGAAGCCTATGATCTACTCAGGGCCAATGTTGCTGAGTGCGGTGTCTTGTTTAGGTTTGAATACGTTACTCCACATGACATTATTAAAGTGTTCAAATCTTTACAAAGCAAAAAAACAGGAGATCTATGGGGGATATCAGTAAAAATAATCAGCAATATTATCGATATTATTGCGCCATATCTAGCCATAATTTTTAATGAATCTGTGGATTCAGGATCCTTTCCAGACCTCATGAAATGTAGTAAATTGATACCTCTTTTTAAATCTGGTTGCAGAAGTGATCCAAATAATTACAGGCCAATTTCAATTCTGCCAACACTGAGCAAGATATTTGAGAAAATCATGCTCAACCAACTGCTTCGGCATTTTAATCTAAATAAGCTACTCCATTCTGAGCAGTATGGTTTCACTAAAGGTCGATCAACAACCGACGCGGCCGCAATGCTGTTAAAGCATATATTCAGTGCATGGGAAGGCTCACAGAATGCCATTGGTATTTTTTGTGACTTATCCAAGGCATTTGATTGCGTTGAGCACGAGACTCTCCTGGTTAAATTGAGCCACTACGGAATCAAAGACACTGCGCTTGGTCTCATTGCGTCTTATCTTGGTAATCGTATTCAAACAGTGTGTGTTAACGATGTAAAGTCATCCGGATCAGCCTCACTAATGGGTGTTCCTCAAGGCTCTATTCTAGGTCCTTTCATGTTCTTGGTATACATAAACGATTTACCATATTTTGTCCAAAATACTTGCGATATTGTACTATTTGCTGATGATACGTCTTTGATTTTTAAAGTTGATAGAAATAAAGACAATTTTGACGATGTGAGTAGTGCCATGTCTCAGGTAACTCACTGGTTTACCGTAAATAATTTACTTTTAAATTCAAAAAAAACTAAGTGTGTTGAATTCGCACTGCCCAATACCAAGAACACAAGTAACATTAATTTAATGATAAATAACGATACATTACAAATAGAAGAGACTACAACATTTTTGGGGATAACCTTAGATGCGAAGCTTCAATGGGGCACCCATATATCAACTCTTGCTAGCAAATTAAGCTCTGCCGCTTACGCTGTTAGAAAGATTCGGCAGTTAACTGACGTGGAAACCGCAAAGATAGTATATTTTGCTTACTTCCATAGTATTATGTCTTATGGAATCTTAATATGGGGTAAAGCGGCAGATATTGGGAGAATTTTTGTATTACAAAAAAGGGCAATACGCGCAATTTATAACTTAAGACCACGCGATTCCCTTCGAGAGAAATTTAAGGAAATAGATATCCTTACTGTAGCCTCTCAATATATTTATAATAACATAATTTTTGTAAGACAAAATATTCTTAGTTACAAGAAAATTGGTGATCTACACAATAGGCTAACTAGAAACAGAAACAAACTTGCAGCTCCTGCCTTCCGCCTCAGGAAAGTCCAAAAGTCATTTGTGGGTATGGGTATTACCTTTTATAATAAAATCCCGCAAACTATTTTGGACTTACCTTTGCACAAGTTTAAAAAATCTATTAAAAATATGCTCCTGAAAAAAGCATATTACACAATTGAAGATTATCTAAATGATAAAAGAGCGTGGATTTGACCTGCAGCTCGTTCCAGCAACGCACAAGACTGCAAATACTATTTTATACATGGCATAATTTTGTACCTATATCAAATATTTGAAAAGAGCAACCGCCGAGTTTCTTGCTGGTTCTTCTCGGCAGGAAAGGCATTCCGAACCAGTGGTAGATGCATCCGACTATTCGTAAGCACTTGTAAAAGTTTATACGAATAAAAAAGATTTTCATTTCATTTTCATTTCATTTCATTTCATTTCATTTCAAACTAGTAAAGCCGAGCAATTACTTAGTAGCAAATCTTACCTAATCTATGGTGGCCTAGTGGTTAGGACGTCCGCCTTCTAATCTGAGATCGGGCGTTCGATCCCGGGCACGCACCTCTAACTTTTCGGAGTTGCCTATGTGCGTTTTAAGCCTACCTAACTAAATATCACTTGCTTTAACGGTGAGGAAACCTGCATGCCTGAGAGTTCTCCATAATGTTCTCAAAGGTGTGTGAAGTGTGCTTTTGCAAGTTTTTCAAAGCGTTTGTGTAGTTTTAAGTATTTTTATTGATGTAATATTTATTTTGTCAATAAAATGTAAATTTATTGAAGTTATTGATTTATAAACGACAACGAAGCAATTGTCCACCGCACTCGTGCGGCTGCGGTTAGTCGATAACCGTGCGCGGTTAAAATCATGTTGCGGTTTGACAGACCTAGTGGCGGGCCTCAGCTAGTCGTCACTACAAAATCTATCTTTAATACTAACAGTGATCTACTAACTGTACCTGGTCAATATATGTACATTGAACATTTCAGAGGCCTACAGATATATTTAACCTGAAAACCACACTTTTTTAATTTTTATTTTGTACTAGCTTATGCTCGAGACTTCGTGCGCGTGGACTACACAACTTTAAAACCCCAGTTTTACCCCCACAGGGGTTGAATCTTCAAAACTCCTTTCTTAGCGGATGACAACAGTAGTTTGAACTGTACGCTGATAGATCAGTCAGTCAGTCAGCTTTTCCTTTTAAATATGTTTCGATACTAAAAATTCGAAGAGTGCCCACGGATTCTTAAAAAACCTAAGACCACGTGGACGAAGTAACGGGGATTTATCTAAATATATAAAAGGAAAAGCTGACTGACTGACTGATCTATCAACGCACCGCTCAAACTACTGGACAGATTGAACTGAAATTTTGCATGCAGATGGTTATTATGACTTAGGCATCAGCTGAGAAAGGATTTTTGAAAATTCAACCCCTAAGGGGGTGAAATAGGGGTTTGAAATTTGTGTAGTCCACGCGGACAAAGTCGTGAGCATAAGCTAGTTTAATATAAAAGGCAATATTGAAGTGGATCGAGGCGGTACGATACCGGGCTGACCCTCCGCGTCGGCCGATACTGGCGCATCGTCTGCTCCTGGGAATTATAATACACGTAGGAAATTACCTATTGAGACACCTTGATGCCACTAACCGAACATTACCTTAGCACTACAATTTTAGCTAATAATATATTTTAAATTCCTTTTAATAATATATTTTAGTAATAATATTATATTTTTTAAGGTTTTAGTTTAAATTATTAATTAATTAACTTTTAATTTGTATCTTTTTAAAATGTAATAAATTTTAGCTATTGTAGACACTTCAATTCCACTACCCTAACATTACACTACAAAATTAGCTATTATAGACACCTTAATTCCACTAACTTAACATTACCACTAGAAAATTAAATATTATAGACATCCAACGTTTCGCTGGCCAGTCAGCCAGCAGAGAGCCCGGCAGCGTAACGAGATAGTAAATAAATACAACCACGGTTGTATACAAAATCGTAAGTAAACTATGTATTGACATAGTTACCTATCATTACCAGACAACGGAGCGGGTATGGCGTAGGTAGTTAGGTACGTCCAAGGTCACTACGAGAGCTCTCATTCAAAAAACTGCTGTTGTGCCTATTGACCTTTAAAAATAGCGGGGTTAATTTTTTTTTATTCATACAACTTAGCCCTTGACGGCAGTCTCACCTGGTGGTACATGATGATGCAGTAAGATGGAAGTGGGCTAACCTGGAAGAGGTATGGCAGTTTTTATTAAACCCATTTGGTTTCTACATGGCATTGTACTGAAATGCTAAATCGCTTGGCGGCCGCTAGGGTGGTAACTAGCCACGGTCGAAGCCTCCAACCAGACCAGACCAGAAATTTAGAAATTATAAAATTCCAAAGCCAAGAATCCAACCCGGGACCTCCCATTAATAAGACCATAGCGCTTACCACTGCGCCATGGAGGTCGTCGCCAGTTGCGGTGATTGTGATGGTTAAGACGTCAGCCTCCTACTCGGGGGGCCAGGGTTTGATCCCGGGCACGTAACTCGTAAATTTTCGTGTGTTATGTGCGTTTTAAGCAATTAAATATCGCTTACTTTAACTGTGAAGGAAAACATCAACCTGCATGCCTGAGAGTTCTTCATAACGCCGTCAAAGGTCAGAGCCTCAATAGCTCAACCGGTAAAGGAGTGGACTGAAAACCGAAAGGTCGACGGTTCAAACCCCGCCCGTTGCACTATTGTCGTACCTACTCCTAGCACAAGCCTGACGCTTAGTTGGAGAGGAAAGGGGAATATTAGTCATCTAACATGGCTAATATTCTTTTTTAAAACAAAAAAAAAGATGTGTGAAGTCTGCCAATCTGCACTTGGCCAGCGTGGTGGCCTAAGCTCTTCTCACTTTGGGAGGAGACCCGTGCGAACCCTAGCAATGAGGACTACAATGCTAAGAAACAGGAGCAAAAGCATTGTTAGTTACGCTCGTTAAGATAATGGAGTTAGTACAGCGAGGAGTCTGTACTGACCATTGGGCTTCAATACAAACATTTGCATGTGAAAGAGGTAGACGTGACTTCTACGTCAATAAATTAAAGTTTCTTGTACACTAACCATCAGATATAACACTAAACCAGGACAGTACATTATTTATCACTGAAGGAGGCCGCGGAGCGGGAACAACAGCTGGACGCTGACGCCCACCCGCTCCGCAGAAGAAGACAGGGGAGAAGAAGGAGACATTATGCTCCTCCCGCCCTAGGTATTCGGTATAAACCTGTGCCATGCCGGTCCAACGTCTGGACGTCTCAGTCCAGTCTCACAATTATTTAATGATGATTCTTTCAATTGAGCAGTCCAGTCCGGCATCTCCCGTTGGGACAGTATCCTCTTACCAGAACGTGTGGTTGACCTCCGTACAAAATGAATATGTTACTTGGCTTATTACTATTCACTATTTGAATGAGCATTATTTTCTATTCGTATATTGTTCGACCGGTTTACAAGACACAAGAAGTGTAAGTTTGTATCAAATTCCTAGAGTAAGTAATATTTCTATGCTACTGACCGAAATCTTCGAACATTGCGTGTTGCTAGTGATGACATATGGATCCGAGACATGGTCGCTAACTATGAGCCTCCTAAGAAAGCTCAGAGTCACTCAGCGGGCGATGGAGAGAGCTATGCTTGGAGTTTCTCTACGTGATCAATTCAGGAATGACTAAGGGCAGTGTGAGCTGTCATAGCCTAGTATAACTCTGAAGTTCAGGGGAGCGTATTCGGGATCGAACCTCTGACCTCCCGAAAAGGCTAGGCTATGACCGCTCATAACTAAGGCCCGTATGGGACCCGGTACTGTATATCTTTGAGCGAATGTTATTGCAGTCATTTCAGCGTTTCGGATGTTTCTGACGAACTTTTCTAGTGTTGCTTGTATTAATAACAATGCTCTGACTACCTCGGGTAGGAATGCCCTCGTCACAGATTATGCAAGTGCCATCGAGATGCATTCTATCCGACATTTATATTAAGAAGTGTATCGTGATTTTGACGGACTGCGAGCCAAATGATGAACGACACCGACTATATACAAACTAAAATATATAAATGACAACACCACGGCACAGTCAGTGGCGTGCAGGTCATAGAGGCATAAATGCACTGCTTACCCCAGTTGTAATAGCTCAATGCATATTTTTCATTATGACCTGCCAGTAAACAGGTTCCTACCTAACTAATGCCTACCCTGGCTTCTAACCTTGTGCACGCCACTGGGCACAATGACTAAGTACAACGATCAATGAGATAACACTTATACTAGCTAACAAGCAGATACCCGGCGGCTAAAAAAACTAACACTAAAACCATCTTTGCATTATTGCTTTTCTAATGAAACGGATTTGGGGCAAATCGGTTGAATGGTTTCGAAGTCTATAGCGGACACAATATAGTTCGCGACAGTTCGAGATGGTAATCGGGGTATGCGGCGGGGGATGCCCCGCTGGGCTGTGCGGGTGTGCGGGGCGTCCCCACCACGATTGCAATCTCGAGCTGTCGCGTATTATAGAAACATTTTTTGTAATTTGATATGAATTTTATGAATAGCTTGATTTCTTCCGACATTTTGTTCAAATATCAGTCATATTTCAACAAATTAACACAAACCAATATTAAACTATTAAACCTTCCTCTTGAATCAGACTATCTATTGGTGGTCCGCATTAAAATCCGTTGCGTAGTTTAAAAGATCTACGCGTTCATACATACATACATACAGACAGCGAGAAGCGACTTTATTTTATACTATGTAGAGATAATATGTAGAGAAGAAGATAGAGAAGATTAGCCCACGACTTCGTATACCTATTGTCTGATTTAATTAACCACTTGTAAAGTATCAACAATAGATACTGCGGGCTCCGAACCAACGGTAGATTCACTTGACGATTCAAAAACACTTATAAATGTTTTTCAAACAAAAAGTGTTTTTATTTCTAAGTCAATGAACGTGAATCGTTTGTTAATGACAGATAATTTTCTGAATTATCCCAGATTTGCAAAAATATGAAGTAAATGAGTATTTTTGACCACAGTTTTTATAGAAAAACATGTAGCTTTACATAAATATTATGCCCGCAAAACTCATTACCATAAGCCTTCGATGTACGAGTATGATTAGTCTACTATTTTCGAAAAAATAACTAAAATTGGAGGTTTCACGGCTGGTTATAGTAAGAAGGCTTGGCCTCTCGTATAGAGCTACTTGGCGCTATTGACTTACTACGTCACAGTTTTGGCATGTTATCTTTGTGTTATCAGCAAAATTAAATGATTTGTAACTTATACCTGTACCAGAGATAATATATTAAACATTTAATATATTATCTGTGCCTGTACCAATACAGTCTGTATAATATTACACCTGCAGGGAAGAACATTGAAACTCAGTTTTTGGAAATCTTATTATTTAGTTTTCAGGTCGCTATACTACCACCTTGGAACCCTAACGCCGATCGTCAGTTTTTTGCTTTGCAACCCGTTGAGCTATGTCGGTTACTGCGGTTCTCCTATGATGATTACAGCCCGCTAAATGACAGACGGATGGACGGACAGTGGAGGCTTAGTAACAGGGTCCCGTTGGCACCCATCCGGTACGGAACAGTACAGTAAACACAAATGAGGTACGATGTTCTTCCTTACAGGTGTCGATTATTGGAGCAACATTCTGCGCGAGTAGCGACCACGTGGTGATCTACCCGCGACGTGTCTCTACTCGCTACGTGTACTGTTATCTATACATATATGACTGATTACACTTATCAATCTGCGGCTCAAACCGATTGACCTAGAAATAATAACTAGTCAAGTGCGTGTCAGAACACGGCTAGAGAGTTCCGTAGTGTACGTTCTTGTTGAAAACTTTAACCGTCAATATCGATCATCATCATCAACCGATAGACGTCCACTGCTGGACAAAGGTCTCTTGTAGGGACCACACACCACGGTCTTGCGCCGCCGCCATCCAGCGGTTCCCTGCGAGTCGTGATGTCGTCCGCCCACCTAGTGGGGAGGTCTTCCAACGCTGCGTCTTCCAGTGCGAGGTCGCCATTCCAGCACCTTGGGACCCCAACGTCTATCGGTTGTACGAACTATGTATACTGCCCATTGCCACTTCAGCTTCGCAACCCGTTGAGCTATGTCGGTTACTCTGGTTCTCCTACGGATCTCCTCATTTCTGATTTGATCACGTAGAGAAACTCCAAGCATAGCTCTCGCCATCAATATCGATGGTTTACCCCAAAATATTATTTTGGATCTCGCCATTCATGTTCAGGATTTAAAACCTCAAATTGATTTTTTAATGGACTTATGGACAAATGAGAAGTGCTACTAAGGAGTTGCCGCAGTTTTAGCATATAGGTGTGCCTTTTACTTTTTAGGTTTTCATACATATCCAAGTTTAATTTAGTAAAAATGATGGTCTCATAATATATATATACATGGCATGGTCAAAAGATTAAGTACTAGATGATGCCCGCGACTTCGTCCGCGTGGACAAAGCTTTTTAAAAATCCCGTGGGAAGTCTGTGACTTTGCGGGATAAAAAGTCACCGGGATTCTCCATCAGATCGGACAGGGGTTTTTTACATAATTGCATTTGTATATAGGTAAGTATAGTTCGCGACAGGTCGGCAATCGGGGTATGAGGCGGGGGACGCCCCGCACACCCGCACGTCACCCGCGCTCGCCCGTACCGGGTTAGTGTGGGAACTGTGCGGGTGTGCGGAACGTTTCCTCGCCGACAGTCATATCGACCTGTCGCGTACTATACTTAGTTAATTTTTAAAATGGCTCTGTCAAATAGATGGAAGGACTGGCTGAAGCTAAAAGGGTTCTTTTACTACCGGTTTTAGTGCGGATCCCTAATAAAAATGCAGAGTGGGCCTCTTTGGTTAAGGTGAGTCCACAAAAGTCGTTCACTAAAGTTTCCGTTCATGACTAATTTTGTAGCACGAAGGATTTTTTTTGTAGTTAAGCAGATACCTATCTGGTGATAAAGATTTAGTATAATGAAATGAAATCTATATACATACTATTCTATTCTTACTAATATTAGAAACTAGCTGATGCCTAGAATATGGTGTGGTGGTGGTGGCAGAATATGATGAATAGAATTAGGTTTCCAAAAATCCCGTGGGAACACATTGATTTTTGGGGAAAAAAGCCTAATAATATTTTTTGGAGTCGGTGCCAATGTATCCCAAAACAATATGAACAATAAAATATGATTCATGCGGCTAATAATTGGCACCGGTTCCAAAAAATACTATTATAGATTTACATTAACTTTTGTATACCAAATATGTTCAGTAATAAATGAGATTATTTTTAATTTTTAGTGTTAGTGGTTATTGAAGTCAGTTTTTGTTTCAACCGACTGCAAAAAAGGAGGAGATTCTCAATTCGTCGAAATCTTTTTTATTTTTTTGAATTTTTTATACTGAATCTTTATTACTAGATAGGTACTTAACTGAACTATGTGTGCTATAACTTTCAAGATGCTTTTGAATGTGCAAAATGCAAAAAAAATACGAAAATGTATCGCATTGCGCGCTATCTTTAAAGGGCATACCTAGACAGTATTTTTCGTTTTTCGTGGCAACCTATATAAGCGAACTCTGTGGAAGCAAAGATATACCTACTATCTCTATGAAAGATATGTATTCAGATTTCAGAGCATGTAATGTAATTATCTATTATCAATGGTTAACAAATAAACTATTAATAAACTTAAATCTAAAAAAAACAACATTAAATTAAAACTAAAATAAATTAAATTAAATCTAAAACCTCATCGAGACCACCGCAGCGAGGCATTGTACCCAAGATGCTGGCAGCATTACCCCTTTGGATGGCCAAACTAATTCTTTGGCCAAGGTAGCTGCCAGCTCTCGGGTCCCCGGTTGACTCGATAACTCTTTTCGCAATTTCTTCAAAAAGAGCTCGAGCCCCCGGGCCCCACGGCCCCAAGGTCTCCACACCAAAAGGCACGAATACGAAGCTCCCATCGAGGTGAGGTGATTTCAGAGACATCTATGAAAATTTTATGAAACCTGTCCTGAAATGTTTCTCATTGAAAGGAATCCAGGTACCTACTGTTGCTGGTTGCTGGAGAAGTACATGAAACGGCAAATATTTCCTAAAATAGATATGAAGCTATCCGGTGTTACATCGTTAGGTTCGGGAGCGGCGCGCGGCGGCGAACTGTTTGTGTAACCGGTTCCAGCTGGAGACGGCTGAATAATCTAGTTTGTCACTCGAGAGGAGCCCGACCAATGCCCATTATTTACTAACCTAAGAGCCTACACGCACGGACAATAGTTGCCCGGCAACTATGGAAGTTCTGAGTCTATACTTACGCACGGAGTCGCCGCAACATCGTGTGAGTCGGCAACTTTCATATAAGTTACAGCTATTCTTGAATTGCCCGTCGACCGAGTTGCCGGACAACTATTGACCGTGCGTATAGGCTCTAATTTCAGCCACGAAAAACTAGTTTTAAGTTTTAGCGCCATTACGCACGGTTACGATCAGTACGATAGTTATCCGACAACTCAGTCGACGGGTAACTCATAAATCTGTAATTTATATGGAAGTTGCCGAGTCTATCCGCACGAAGTTGCGTGTATACTTGGCAACTTCGATATAAATCACAGATTCTAACGTTCGCTGTCGACCGAGTTGCAGGCAACTAGTCGACCGTGCGTAGTGGCTCTAGCAGAGATTAGCTAATCATCATCATTTTGGAACGACCTTCCAGCATCAGTTTTCCCCTCAAATTTTCAAGTCAAGAGTGAATAATGAAGGAATGAAGCCTCAATAACTCAAGGGTTATAGGAGTGGACTGAAATCCGAAAGATCGACGGTTCAAACCCCACCCGTTGCACTATTGTCGTACCTACTCCTAGCACAAGCTTTACGCTTAGTTGGAGGGCAAAAGGGAATGTTAGTCATGATTAAAATAGCTAATATTCTTTAAAAAAATATAGGCATCATCCAGGCGAGCGCTCGCCATCAGGCTGCATTATCACTTGCCACCAGGTCTGATCGCAGCCAAGCACTAGTCTATAAACTCACCACTTCGCAACCCGTTGAGCTATGTCGGTTACTGTAGTTCTCCTACGGATCTCCTCATTTCTGATTTGATCACGTAGAGAAACTCCAAGCATAGCTCTCTCTATCGCCCGCTGAGTGACTCTAAGCTTTCTTATGAGGCTCATAGTTAGCGACCATGTCTCGGATCCATATGTCATCACTGGCAACACGCACTGATTGAAGACTTTGGTCTTCAAGCACTGAGGAATTTCGGACAAGAAGACATCTCGAAGCTTCCTGAACGCTGCCCAACCGAGTAGGATTCGGCGGCTGACCTCTTTCTCGAAATTGGACCTACCCAACTGGATTGTGTGTCCTAGGTATGATACTCATCCACGATTTAGAGTGCATAAGCATTAGAAATGATTTTCGTGTTGCTTATCTGTGTTCACGTAAACGTGAAACTCAATTCACGTTTATTATTCCAATTACAAAATGTAGCGCGAAGCGCGATATATAAAAAAAAAGGAACGAACGAACACTTATTGCAGACCTTTTCCTTCCCCCTACAGACCTACAGAATACAGAGTACAGGCAGACGGCAAACAACAAGAACAAACAAACGAGGAAATATGTGTTTGCGTCCAAGTGGCTATCAGCTTAGGCACGGCGGCCATATCCCACTGGAATCCTAACCTGACATGTAGTATAGCCCGACACGTCCTGATTTCCCTCGCATTTAAATAGATTATTTTACACCCAGCGAGAAATAATCCAAAAATGTACAAACAAGATAGTATTAGCAATAAGCAATCGAAAAATGTTAGTTTTAGTTTATAAAATTATATAATGAATTTTCTAATTTATTTTAAAGATTTCATTTTTTGAATCTGTTCTACAAGTAGGTATCCGAAACACACTAAGCTGTACCCGCCATGATGAATCCCGACTGTGACGTCACGATGTCAATGTTGTGTAATGTCACCTTAGCACTTGTTAGAGACTTGTTATAACAATTTTTTGCTTGTCTCTATTTAAGTTTTTTTACTTTATTTTCGTTTCAAATAGTAGGTATAATACAATTCAGATTCATAAATAAATTATTACTCCCGTTCCTGTACAGTATATTTCATTTATTGCCGTGGAAAACCTGTTCGTAAAAGCATATTATAAGTAGCTCCATAGATTATCTACTATTCTCATACTAAGTATTCTCGCAATTTTAAACCAAGTATTTCTCCTACTATTAAATCTGTTGGCACTTGAATACACAACTTATTCGGTGTTTTTACACTGGTATTCCCACATGCAGGCACATTGCAATTTGCACACGAATGAAAAGGCAAGTTAGGGACCTTCCTGATGGAGCAACGCGATTTATTCATTTTAAATTGCAATAAATATGTAGGTACTTCTTCATGTACCTACTCTTTCACTAAGAAAATTCCTTTTTGACAAAGTGACGTCATCACGACTCATGAACTTTACAAGATGACGGGCAGCGTTTTCGCGGTGAAATTAGAAATGCAAAATTTAAATGCGTTTTATTTCACTTATCAATCGAATAAAATTTTTGTTATTTTTTTGGTGGCTTATTATCACTTTAGGATCAAATTTACTTTAGGATAAAACACTTTTCAAAAAACCGGCCAAGTGCGAGTCAGACTCGCGCACTGAGGGTTCCGTTATATAATCGTATTTTATCGACATTTTGCACGATAAATCAAAAACTATTATGCCTAAAAATAAATAAAAATCTGTTTTAGAATGTACAAGTAAAGCCCTTTCATATGATACCCCACTTGGTATTGTAATCTTACTTTGAAAGTTAAAAATAGCAATATTTTTTCCTGATTACATTTTAATTTTTTTCTTGTGATGTAACCACAAATTCACGGTTTTCAGATTTTTCGCCTCATGCCAGCTATAAGACCTACCTTTCTGCCAAATTTCATGATCATAGGTCAACGGGAAGTACTCTGTAGGTTTCTTGACAGACAGACAGACAGACAACAAAGTGATCCTATAAGGGTTCCGTTTTTCCTTTTGAGGTACGGAACCCTAAAAATGGTAAAAAACCCTATTCTGAACGTCCATTCTAAGTAGAGGTTTATTAGTTATTACATTTGTTAAAAACTACTTATAGGTCCGAGCTGTGCGTTATTAATGTCATCAGATTTCTCTAATGGTAAGCTGTCGAAAGCGACTTTGTTTTTGTAAAAAAGCCGTCAATTGCGAGTCAGGCTCGCGCAACGAGGGTTCCATAGTCCATACTACAGTCGTATTTTTTCGACATTTTGCACTATAATTCAAAAACTATGATGCATAAAAATAAACGAAAGTTTGTTTTAGAATGCACAGGTGAAGCCCTTTCATATGATACCCCACTTGATATAGTTACTGAGAAAATTGAAAATATGTACTAATTAATCGCTCATGACCACAAATTAATTTTTTTATGTGATGTAACCCTAAATTCACGGTTTTCAGATTTTTCCCCTTATGTCTGCTATAAGACCTACCTACCTAATTTCATGATTCTAAGTCAACGGGAAGTAGGTACCCTGTAAGTTTCTTGACAGGCCGACAGACAGACAGCAAAATGATCCTATACGGGTTCCGTTTTTCCTTTTGAGGTACGGAACCCTAAAAACAGTCAAGTGCGAGTTTGACTCGCACACGAAGGGTTCAAACACCTTCTATTCCGGAATCGAACCCCCGACCTCCCGGAATAGAAGACCGACATCTTAACCAATAGACTATCGCCGCTTTTTTTGAATTTTCTTATGATCCCCATTTTCAGTGACCCAGTCAGCACGGCATCCCAGTGAAATATGGGCTACTTCGTATTATCGAATAGGCAACAGATAAACCCGCGATAATTACTGATAAATGATAATTGACACCACTCCGCAACCAGCATTCCAGTAATGCTGGTTACCTCAATTACGATATACCTAATTATAGTGGTTAACTTAAGTGCAACGCCCACCTGCAGAGGCGAGACGGCACTGGACGGATCGGGATGTTTGACATGATAGCTATTATGACATATGCATAGACATCCACTAAGAAAGAATTTTTGAAAATTCAAATTTTTGAAATTCGTGTAGTCCGCGTGGACCAAGTCGCGGGCATAAACTAGTAATTTATATGAACTGACGTATTATTATTATTATACTATATATAGCTCAATTACCACTCACTCACTGATTGACATAATTGTTCTCCTAGAAAGAGATAGAAAATGATATAATAATGTATGGGAGATATGTTCAGAAGTGGGATTCGAGTAGGGAAAAATTATGACATTTCAGAAAAACAAGATGGCGGCCGACCTGACTTTTGTAACTTTTTTGTTTTCCAACCGATTTTGTTACAACTTGCAATTATTGAAGATATTAGTAAACAATTTTTAGAAAAAGTGTAAAAAATTGGAAAAACAAGATGGCGGCCGAGATTTTCAAAAAATTTCCTCCTGTAAAATTTTGTATGAAACTTTTTTTTTTCACTAATATTTTCGTACAGAAGACAAAGATTCCTTGTAGGCAACATATGGAGGGAGCTGATGATTGAGGATTTCGGAGACGGGTGAAGGGCACGCTCAAGGTATTGAAGATAGGTGGGAGGTGCTCGACCAAATGTCATTCGAAACCTCATCCAATTGCCAAAAATTTGAAAAAAATTTCAAAATTCCGAAAAAAAGATGGCCGCCATACAAATTTCATCGGCGTCCATCTCGGAGGGTATGAAAGATGGAAGAGTGGTTTCTTGGCAAAAGATGATCAGGATCTAAAGGTCTATTCGATGACTTGAAAAAAAATTCAAAATGGCGGATTTTTTTTTTTCATACAAAATTTTTTATTATTCAAAATGGCGATTATAGACCTCGAGAGCTGCTTTAGCAGCTCGAGCAGCGAGCAAAATACTAGTTATTATACTATATATAGCTCAATTACCACTCACTCACTGATTGACATAATTGTTCTCCTAGAAAGAGATAGAAAATGATATAATAATGTATGGGAGATATGTTCAGAAGTGGGATTCGAGTAGGGAAAAATTATGACATTTCAGAAAAACAAGATGGCGGCCGACCTGACTTTTGTAACTTTTTTGTTTTCCAACCGATTTTGTTTAAACTTGCAGTTGTTTTAGATATTAGCAAACGATTTTTAGGAAAAGTGTAAAAAATTGAAAAAACAAGATGGCGGCCGAGATTTTCAAAAAATTCCCTCCTGTAAAATTTTGTATGAAACTTTTTTTTTTTACTTATGGTTTCATATAGAAGACCAAGATTTCTTAAGGGCAATATATGGAGGGAGCTGATGATTGAGGATTTCGGAGACGGGTGAAGGGCACGCTCAAGGTATTGAAGATAGATGGGAGGTGCACGAGCAAATGTCATTCGAAACCTCATCCAATTGCCAAAAATTTGGAAAAAAATTTAAAATTCCGAAAAAAAGATGGCCGCCATACAAATTTCGTCGGCGTCCATCTCGGAGGGTATGAAAGATGGAAGAGTGGTTTCTTGGCAAGAGATGATCAGGATCCGAAGGTCTACTCGATGGATGGAAAAAAAATTCAAAATGGCGGAATTTTTTTTTTCATACAAAATTTTTTATTATTCAAAATGGCGATTATAGACCTCGAGAGCTGCTTTAGCAGCTCGAGCAGCGAGCAAAATACTAGTTATACTATATATAGCTCAATTACCACTCACTCACTGATTGACATAATTGTTCTCCTAGAAAGAGATAGAAAATGATATAATAATGTATGGGAGATATGTTCAGAAGTGGGATTCGACTAGGGAAAAATTATGACATTTCAGAAAAACAAGATGGCGGCCGACCTGACTTTTGTAACTTTTTTGTTTTCCAACCGATTTTGTTACAACTTGCAACAATTGAAGATATTAGCAAACGATTTTTAGAAAAAGTGAAAAAAATTAGAAAAACAAGATGGCGGCCGAGATTTTCAAAAAATTTCCTCCTGTAAAATTTTGTATGAAACTTTTTTTTTTCACTTATGGTTTCATATAGAAGACAAAGATTTCTTTAGGGCAACATATGGAGGGAGCTGATGATTGAGGATTTCGGAGACGGGTGAAGGGCACGCTCAAGGTATTGAAGATAGGTGGGAGGTGCTCGAGCAAATGTCATTCGAAACCTCATCCAATTGCCAAAAATTGGAAAAAAATTTAAAATTCCGAAAAAAAGATGGCCGCCATACAAATTTCATCGGCGTCCAGCTCGGAGGGCATGAAAGATGGAAGAGTGGTTTCTTGGCAAAAGATGATCAGGATCCGAAGGTCTACTCGATGGGTGGAAAAAAAATTCAAAATGGCGGAATTTATTTTTTCATACAAAATTTTTTATTATTCAAAATGGCGATTATAGACCTCGAGAGCTGCTTTAGCAGCTCGAGCAGCGAGCAAAATACTAGTTATATTATACTATATATAGCTCAATTACCACTGACTGACTCATTGACATAATTGTTCTCCTAGAAAGAGACAGAAAATGATATAATTATGTATGGGAGATATGTTCAGGAGTGGGATTCGACTAGGGAAAAATTATGACATTTCAGAAAAACAAGATGGCGGCCGACCTGACTTTTGTAACTTTTTTGTTTTCCAACCGATTTTGTTACAACTTGCAGTTATTTTAAATATTAACAAACGATTTTTAGAAAATGTGAAAAAAATTGGAAAAACAAGATGGCGGCCGAGATTTTCAAAAAATTTCCTCCTGTAAAATTTTGTATAAACTTTTTTTTTCACTTATGGTTTCATATAGAAGACAAAGATTCCTTTAGGGCAACACATGGAGGGAGCTGATGATTGAGGATTTCGGAGACGGGTGAAGGGCACGCTTGAGGTATTGAAGATAGGTGGGAGGTGCTCGACCAAATGTCATTCGAAACCTCATCCAATTGCCAAAAATTTGAAAAAAAATTTAAAATTCCGGAAAAAAAGATGGCCGCCATACAATTTCATCGGCGTCCATCTCGGAGGGTAAGAAAGATGGAAGAGTGGTTTCTTGGCAAAAGATGATCAAGATCCAAAGGTCTATTCGATGACTTGAAAAAAAATTCAAAATGGCGGAATTTATTTTTTCATACAAAAATTTTTATTATTCAAAATGGCCATTATAGACCTCGAGAGCTGCTTTAGCAGCTCGAGCAGCGAGCAAAATACTAGTTATACTATATATAGCTCAATTACCACTCACTCACTGACTCACTCATTGACATAATTGTTCTCCTAGAAAGAGACACAAAATGATATAATAATGTATGGGAGATATGTTTAGAAGTGGGATTCGAGTAGGGAAAAATTATGACATTTCAGAAAAACAAGATGGCGGCCGACCTGACTTTTGTAACTTTTTTGTTTTCCAACCGATTTTGTTTAAACTTGCAGTTATTGCAGATATTAGTAAACGATTTTTAGAAAATGTAAAAAAAATTGGAAAAACAAGATGGCGGCCGAGATTTTCAAAAAATTTCCTCCTGTAAAATTTTGTATGAAACTTTTTTTTTCACTAATACTTTCGTATAGAAGACAAAGATTCCTTTAGGGCAACATATGGAGGGAGCTGATGATTGAGGATTTCGGAGACGGGTGAAGGGCACGCTCAAGGTATTGAAGATAGGTGGGAGGTGCTCGAGCAAATGTCATTCGAAATCCTCATCCAATTGCCAAAAATTGGAAAAAAAAATTTAAAATTCCGAAAAAAAGATGGCCGCCATACAAATTTCATCCGCGTCCAGCTCGGAGGGCATGAAAGATGGAAGAGTGGTTTCTTGGCAAGAGATGATCAGGGTCCGAAGGTCTACTCGATGGATTGAAAAAAATTCAAATGGCGGATTTTATTTTTTCATACAAAAATTTTATTATTCAAAATGGCATTATAGACCTCGAGAGCTGCTTTAGCAGCTCGAGCAGCGAGCAAAATACTAGTTATTATACTATATATAGCTCAATTACCACTCACTCACTCACTCACTGACTCATTGACAA